>NW_025786684.1:0-15567 GCF_021130785.1 Homalodisca vitripennis
ACTCTCATTAGTGTAATGATTTTATAAAACTAACCCATATTTGTGGTACCTCGCAAAATTAGGCCACCATTTTTAAAAGTTTATCGGAGAACTACCACTTATTAGGATTAAATAATACACTCAAATGTTTCCTTCTAATATCAGTGTTCAATTGACTTATTTAATCTTTTAAAAATTTTCTAAATCAGTATATTTTTTGATGTTGAATACTTCAAAATAATACTTTACACATGAAAATATTTCTTGTGGTTTAAAACCCTGAAATAGCAAAAAGGAAAATGGGGATAGGATAACGATTATTTAACAGCTATTTTTCAATGAATTAAATTACCTTTCCATTGCGATTTTTTTTTATTTGTTACATAACTAAATTTCTACAAAGACGTTCCAATTAAACCGCTTAAGGGTCTAACGAATCTCAGACTAAAGTTATTTGAATGGTAGCTTATTACCTTGATGGCGGGCGCCATTACAGGTTTGAAAGAGCCTGCTTGAAGCCTGGCTACCCAGCGTCTTGTGTATTCCGGTCTCAAGCACGCAGGGACACGCCGTAACGGCTCTGACGCATTGTCCGCCAGGTAGACCGTCAACGCGGGCGCACGTTGAGCTCCTCTTGTCACTGTTACTGCTTGTAGACTTGTCACCTTCCGCCACTTGTTGTGGGGCCTATTGACAATTACCACCACCGTCGGAGAGTGGGTTACTAGCACATGCAAAAAAATACCATGTCACGGAGCCTCTCACATTATTAAAATACAGAGCATAATAAACTTCCTCAATTTATTATTACTTTTACGTTTAACCCATTCAATGTCGGGGATTTCCGAGGTAGCTCGCCTCCAAATCGCCAGTGGCGTTTTAGGAAGTTATTACCCCTGCTAGTGGAGTTCGTATGATTACATTCTTAGTTATAATTTAAAATTGAGTGATAAATTAGTACAAAAATGTCCTTATAAGTCAGAAATAATGTAACATACATTTACGCTGATAATTGTTCCACATTAGGCAATAAACAAAACACCTAACTTTTCACAAATAGGCCTTAATGCCTACATATCGCCACGCTAAGATCATTTTCTCATATCATTATGTAATCTTTTCTCTTTACCTGGTTACAGTTGAATATAGTATTAGACCAAAAAACTATGATAAACCTATTTACTGGCTTACAGAAACGTTATAATTAAAACAATTTTGTTTTACCAAAACTCGTTGAAATACAATGAAAACACAAACTGGCCTGTAATAAACAACTGAATAAGAATAAAGACACTTTCTGTGAAGATGATAAGGAGAATGCAATGTGCTCTTTGTGACCATATAAAATATTGCTGGAAGAAGTTCAAACTGAAGCTGCTAGATCGTATATGCTTACAGTCTGCACGAAATACTTGCACACCAGAAGTACCACCATGAGGATGACCAGTGTACGGTGTCAGCAGTTCTACAAAACGCAGAAAACACTAATCAGGTTTTCCCAGGGTGGGGAAATCACCACCCTTTTCCAGACTACCAAAGATGGCGTACTGTTCCCTTGCTATTGCAAATCAGTCAAAGAGCAGGTGTTCAGCAGTTTCCTCCTGCTTCATCACACATTCTACAGAGCAGATCCTCCTAGAGAATGTTAACTCTTTGAAAATACCTCCTCAGGTGACCATGTCCCGTATCAGGCCCATAACCCGAGAAGGACACCAATCTACTTAGGAGAGAAGGTCAGACGCCACTCTGGGGGAAAGCAACTATAGGACCATTCTGTTCATTCTCAGACCTGGATGCAGCTTCCATCGTCTCTCATGTTCAGTGTGAAGACACTTCGAGACAGCCATAAAGGATTCACACCTAGTACCACAGAAAGGTTGAGGTTCCGTCATGTTAGTCGCTGAAATCCAAGTTGGCCAGACCATCTGCTCTTTCGTTCAGAGATTCCCTCATGACCAGGAACCCAACAAACAATCACACTGTTGATTCTGCCAAGAGAAGACTTGTAAGCTCACACACACAAAAACTTCAATTTAATGCTGCCTGGTTATCTGTGAAAATGCTAATCGTCTTACTCCTACACCGCAGATGGAGATTCTCACGAGCACATTCCATTAAGGCTGTGACTTTTGCTTGAAAGACTGTGGGATAAGGATCCATAGGGGACCACCAGCTCCTTACATGATTTCACTCCCACAATTCCAGCGACTTGGCCATTTTTGTTTTAGAGCCATCTGTAAACCATTCTGGTAGAAGAGGTTTCATTCCCCTCGACCAAGCCTTTCTAGAAGGTATAACAATCCCAAAGGATCTGTTGAAGGGAAGATCTTTGTGGCATTTGATCAGAGATCATGAGCAGAGCATTCCCCTGAATTAGGATGCTAATTTAGCAGTACCCCCAGTTGCAGCCGATGCCGACTAAAGCCCCGCTTGCTGAAGACAACAGTCTAGAGCCGCACTCGGCATACTTGGAAAAATCCCAGTTATAGCAAGGAAAGCTATCTATAACTAAAAATATTTGTGCATAAAATGAGATAAAAGGAAAAGAGGCATGAAATACTAAGAAATACCCTTTATTGGAAGCGTTTTCCGGTCTCGAATCTTGCGGCCAAGTTCTATGACATTCTGCATGAGAGAGATGGAACACTCTATGTTCTCATCTATCAGAGCAGTTCTAAAACAAGATAGCTCAATTATTATTTGTTAGAAGCTAATGCACTCAAAGATTTAATTTTAATTAGTTAACTTAAATATACACGTTACAAACACATAGCACACTGATAAAATTGACTGTGTTTACATGAAATAGCATTCAAACCTAGAGATGAAGAGAGTATGAAACATTTTAATGTTATGGTATGAGAGGTTTTGCAGGATTTAAAATTAAAAAGCTTATAGAAAGCGTTTAATAAACAAATCTCTTCAGTGTGGTTCCTTATTGAACAGAATTAAAAATTAATAGCGTCATATAAACTAATAGGAAGCAGACGGTTGATCCATTATTGTAAGCAGATGCAATATAATTTGTTTTTTATTTGCTCAAAACCCGTAAATAGAGAAGAGTTTGGAAAGTTCTTGGAAAACCACCAAATTTTAGCATTATAGCAATAAAAAGTTTTATGTAAATTAGTGATCTTTTATTAACAAACATGTGACACATCTTTTCTGGGTAGTACTAGATTTAAGTGCTATTGCTTAGAATCTTTATATTGTTTTTCACACGTAATGGGATTTGTGATGTTGGAAAAATTTGAAATTCAAGTAGCAATTGAACAGCCCATTTTGAGAAAGACTAACCACATTTTTTTCACAGGTTTCTGGTAACAGATGAAATTTTGGGTCCACTAATACTGCCCATAGAGGCAACAAAAAAAACTGAAAAACCAGTGGAAAACAAGATGAGTTAACCAACACCAAAGAAAGCAAAGAAAATAATGTCAACCGCAAAGATGGTGACATTGATTGTGAAAGGGATTTTGCCAGCAAATTATCTCTCGAGTGAAACAATTACAAGACAATACTACTCTAACCTACTAGACCAACTATAGCAAAAGGTACACACAAAAATCGACTTTAATCTTTTCTGAAAACTAAAAGTTTTACTCAGTAAATGGGAGATTCTCTTTAACGTCAATTTTGAGAAATGTGCCAGTATTTAAAATACTGTGGACTCAACAGGAATGTACACATCAATTCTAGGTTTAAGAAATTAATAGATACAAATTTAGGATCTTTAAAAAAATTCACATTCTTGATTTTAGTTCTCATCTTTGGAACTAATACCTGGTTTGGGGCAGCATGACAAAGTGCACACTGCGCTCAGGTCGGCTGTTCAGCAACTTGAGATTCTGGTACATCAGCTCGGTGAGGAAGGGGGTGTAGGGAGCCATCAAACGCACCATGGTGAACAGCACTGTAGACAGTGTGGCCAGGGCTTGTTGGCAGTCTGCAGATCCCGTCTCACCCTGTACCAAATTTGGATATCATACCATTTATTGAGTTAGCACTTGACAAGTCTGATTTATTGTAGATCGACGAAAATTTGAACTATTGATGTGGTTTGCAGTCCAAGAGCAGAGAACACAAAACTTAATTTTTGTTAAAACCGATTGTCAGCTAGCTTTCAGTGGGAGTAAAAATAATAGAGTATGAAGAGGGTAAAAAATTCTAAATAATTTACGGGTAACCTTTTTTTTAGCTTTTTACACTTTTGCATCAGTCTTCAAGGAAAGAAACTGAAAGTCATTATTTTCAGTCATAGGTAAGTTTTTATCTTACTAGTGAAGCTGAGATAAAACACAAATTCAACTTTTTATTTATTTATTTTTATTATGACTGCTGATTTTAAAATGTACTAACAGTAAAAAATTTACAGTTTTAAATTTTTAACTGTTTTTATACTGTCCCATTTTAATCTTGTACAGTTGACAATTAATTTTACAAAACCTAGATTGTGTGGTTATGCCAATTGGATTTTGGCTTCTGCAAAATGTGATGCAAAATCAGGCCATTTTTACTGTTAATATTGTTTTTTTTTCCATTGAAGTTGGTAAAAATAAGGAAATCCATTAAACCTCTGATTAAACTAGTAGAATAAAATAGCATAACAAATGAACAGGCTAGAGGTCTAAGTCTAAACAATAAATTATCAATTTTCTTCCCTAAATTAAGACTTAATTAAGAAAAATTTTTTACATTTTTTGAAGATAGAAAAACTTCTATCATCAATTTTTCTTTCCACAATCCTTTTCATTTGACAGATTATTTGGTTATTTTGCCAACTACAGACTGAATAATTTTGAAGAACAATGAAAGAAATAACAAAACTAGCTATAATATCTAAGAAAACATATTTTGTAACTGATTATCCAGGACATTTTGACTGAAGAAAGAAATATGTACAAAATAACAGAGAAACTTTTAAAATTTTATGTTAATACTAAAGCAAATCAAACAAGTGCTGAAAAATTTGCAAGACTCAGGGAATCAACTTTTTAATGAAATTTTAATTTTCAAATACAACATTCTCCTTATTACGCAATAAGATTTAACGAAAGAACTTACCTTTTAAACGGCGTCGGTTCATCCGCACATACCAGTTGGTGAGATTGTCGATGAACTGCACCAGCCGTGGCACAACCGTGTAGAGCCGATATGCTTCCATCTCGCGCCGGACAAACGCAAGCAACGACCTGAGTGAATGACATGATCCATCGGTCCATTACGTTAGTGCTGGTGGCTGTCTCCTCGTTTGAACGTAAAATGTCATCGATTCTTCCTGTGCCCACATCATTGTTTATTTAATTTCAGATGATTATGTTCTATAACATATTCACTTACTAAAGTTAAAAAAAAATTATTAATTTGATAATTTAAAATTTCATAAACCATATAATTTTTTTCATTCACAGTGCATATAGAATGTTAGGTTTTATTACGAGAAATTCAAAGTTTTTTTCTACCATTGATTCAGTTTGAAACGTGATATAGTTCTTTTGTCAGAAGCAGGTTATAGTACTGTTCTGTAGTTTCGGATCCATTTTCAATTGGCGGTATTTCAGCTCTTGAACCAGTCCGAAACAATTTCTTCGGTATTTATATTACAAACAATTTAACTTTCCTTGTGACCGGCATGGGGGGTGAGCACCCCTTATTTTGAACATAATATTTTTGTTGTTCTCCCAATTAGTACTATACACTCCCGTGTACTACAGAATTTTGGGTACTTTGGGATTATACAGACCACACCAGTATGAAGAACACAAAAATATAAACTTATAGAAACAAACATGATAGAACGAAAAAACAACTTTTTAATTACAAAATTACACACTTACAAGCATTTCCAGGTAATTGTTATCGCTGTTATCTTATCTTTTCTCGAGAATCCCGATTACGGCAGGCCGCGCGGCATCACATGGATTATTTCAGTTTTTGCACGGTACATAATTGCCTTTCCATTACAATTCAATTTATATTTCTGATCAGCCCCTCTAGAATTTGGTATTTTACTGATAGGTACTATCTCGAGGGGATGTTTTTCTTTCGTCGACATCAGCACGGGGCAGCACCAAAGGTGCTGTTGAAGCCCGCGCTGATGGTGCCCGCGAAGCCTTCGGTGCTGCCCCGTGCTGATGGCCGGAGGCACTCGCATTTTGGGTGGTGAAGTGTGATCAAGAATAAAAACAAGTTTTGAGTGTTTTTTTCAATAAAGAGTTTAGTTTTTGTGTGGTAATGTTTGTTTTTGTTGAATTTTGTGTTTGGATAAATGTAGGGGTAAAACACGGAAGTAAAACAAAGCGACACACCAGCTGAATGGGCGGAGAGACACTGCAATCACGTTATCTACTAGACCGCTCGACTTTGACCTCTGGGGAGGGGTTTGCGATAAGACAATTCTGTTTAATATTGATGAATATATTATTCTAGGCTAATCTAGTAATCAGTAGAAGCAAAATGTGAAATAATGATTTATGTCTGGGTGTGGTCGGTATAATCCCAAAGTACCGAACTTTGATACTTGGGCTATAAGTCTTTTAATATGAGTTTTGAAAGTTTTCAAACCTGTATATGGGTTCTAATTTTTTAATTTTGTATATTTGTTCCTATTTATATAGAAAATAATATAAATCGTGCATAAAAATAAAGAAGCATTACAACATTAAATTTTTGGCATACGAGTAAAGAATTTTGTCTATTATCTATTGTACTTAAAACTTGAAAATTAAACAAAGATTATTAGTGGTATTTTAAAATGTTACATGTGAAAATGAAATGAAATATTTCTTTATTTGAGGCGAAATTAGGGCCTCATGGCCCTTTCTTACATTTAACCTCATATACAAACTACAACAAAATATTTTCATTTCTAAATAATAATAAAACTAAATATTGTATTGTAAACATTTTCAATATGAACAAAAAGTACAACTTTATTTAAGAATATAAAATAAAAAATGTATAACGATAAAAAGGTATATAAACATATTTATAATCACATACTCACACGCAAAATAATAACATGTACTTGTATATAATGCATATAAGAAACACAACTCAAACCACTCACACATCTCACACTCTACTCATGCCAGTGCAACCGCAGCGAAGAGACCTATGCCGACCCCGCCCCAACCATCCGCCCCAGATAGTGCTCCCTCAGCGACGCCACGAACCGAGGACGACTCTCCAAGGATGTTATACTACGAGGAAGGGAATTCCACAGACGACACATTGCCGTTACTCTACAAAAGACTTTGTCATATACAGCAGTTCTGTGCAACGGCATGCGGAGCACAGACGAACCAGAGCGAGTTCTATCCACACCACTTTGAGAGACAAATTGGAAATCGTTTAAGAAATAATTTGGAAAGCCAGAATTTAAAATTGAAATGGACCAATGTTAAGATTTTTATTGATCTGAGGTCATTCAACTTCAAAATCTTTGAATTAATATAATAGGGTGTTATATGTTCATCTCTCCTGAGATCAAATGCATATCTCATACAATAATTTTGGGTTCTCTGGAGTTTTTCACCCAAAGCCACAGTCATGTCGTTCATTACACTGTTACAGTAAGAAAAGTGAGGCAGTATGAGTACTTTAACCAACAACAGTTTTATGTGAAGTGGCAAAAACCTCTGCAGCTTTTTCAGTGAATGCATTGATGCAAAAACTTTCTTACAGGTCTCTGTCACTGCATCAGTCCAGCTAAGAGTACAGTTTATTGTCAGCCCTAAGTTCCTAACTTTATCGTAATAAGGTAGTACAGTTCCATGCACAGTAACGTTACGTATAGATGTAAAATCGATCAAAAGATCGAGAGCGGTAATGAGATATCACAATTGGTTTAGTTTTGTCGTGGTTTAGTTTAAGTCCGTGTTTACTAGTCCAGTCCAGTACATTTTTTATGTCAGAGTTGATCATGGTAATGCCATCATCGATTTGGTGTATGTTAACATGGAGATATATCTGGAGGTCATCGGCATACATGTGGGACTTGCAGTGTTACCAAGTACCCGTGCTCCAAAGTCATTTTAGAACGTACAACACAAACAAAGAGCAGGACAAAGTATGGGAACCTTGGAGCGAACACCCACACTGCAAACAACCTCAGCCGAGTCAGATTGTTATGCTCACCTACATTCGTACATCACTGCCTTTCTGCCAGACAGAATTAAGAACCATCAGCCATTGCATGGACATGTTTGCTGAAAAACCAATTATTCTCGCAATTTAGCCAATAGTAGTCTGTAGTTTTACACAATTCAAAAGCCTTTGAAAAATCAGAAGACAGGTGTCCAGTTATTGTGGCTTAGTTTTTGGTCCATTGCGAATCGCTATATCCGTCTGAGTGACTTTCAGTAAAGCCTAGTTTTTCAGGTACTATGTCCTGTTCGAACATACCGGATTGTAAATAATTTTAGAACGTTATTTCGTGTTTAAAATAATTCAGTAATTCTGGCAGTTGCACAATTTTTTCATAGGCCCTTGGAATAGGAGGCAGGTCAGGATACTAATTGGTCTGAATTCTTGGCAAAGATTGCTTGGAACTGAGGTCTTGTTCAATGGTTGTGGGACAATAGTCAGATGTTTCTCCCAAAGTGAAGGGAAAAAATGACCCCTGTTCTCAGTGGACATGTTGTAAAATGTATGTGGATTGATGTCTGGAAGGGTTTGCAAAACGAATTGTGTTTTTTATTAATTGTTATTTTTATGCCGTCAGGGACCCTTCAGCATTACTGCCAATACGAGGCGAATGGCTTTTCAAACGTTTTTCTGATTTGTATTACAGGTTTGAAAGTAAATTTGTCATAATTCGTGCCGATTGAATAGGCAATGATTTAGAAGTTCTTTAGCATAATCCGTAACTTTTGGTTGTGTATTGACACAGTCTGGAACAACAAGAAACAAAATATGTTCATTAAGATTCATTTAAGGGTAATTGGATTGGAGGAGAAGCTTTTGCGGTGCGTCATTGCCCTCCAAATGCCAAGTTTTCTAACGCATTGCGCCACCAAATCGCTAGATGACCTGTTTTCTTTTTCAAACAGTTTTACGCGTTGTATCTCAATCTGGAATTTCGGGTTAGATAGAAAACGTATGGTTTAACTCTATCTTCTAATTTTGTCGATAGATGTTGAACTATTAAAAACGGGGTCACTAGCTCGACTCGAGCTCTCCTAGTACAGGGAATCGACGTTGGAAGCCATCAAGCTAAGAATTTCACACGTGACTCCAAAGGCACTAGGACGTAGATCGCCGCTTTGGTTATGCTGATTTCTGGATAAACAACTGGTGCATGTTTATGCGTATAGCACCCCAGAATGGTGTGTGTTAAAAGCTTTCAACCCATGTCATCGACAGAAAAATTGCAATGGTCTGTAGATTTTCTGCTCATGGGGGCATTTCGAAATAAATCATTCATACGCATAAGAATGAGGCTTCTGTCCATACTTTTAAAATCTCTGTATTTTAATACAATTTTACTTTTGGCTTTGGAACTATGAGACCTTGATAACACAAGTACACAAGATCGCTGAGCGGTGAAACTGCCTGGAAATTGGAAGCTGCCCTAGGATGCCGTCACCGTCAGAGGGGTTCGAGTAACAACTAGGAAGGGACCAGAAGGGTGGTCTGAACTCTTGGCAGTGTGGATGTGATCGGGGGGCTAGTGGCCAGTATAGTCATGTTAGTAAGAGTTCCGAACATTGTTATCAGATTGGCCTAGTATTATTATAATCTGTCCCTTTTTTTAGTAAGTTTGTTGTTTAAAGTCACCCATAGATTCAGAGACTCCTGAATGTCCAGCCAGGCAAGGTGGTGATAAGAGGAGCAATTTTCAAAAGTCTATCAAGATGACCTATTCTGGGAGGGCCGATTAGCACCAACACGTACGATTCAATAAAATGGACATCCGGACACAGATAAACCAATTTTCTCAATGACAACCATGACTCCAGGCCTGGCCGAGTACTTCAGAGGGAGATGTCGGACAAAAGCCTACACCTCAGGACCCTCTCTGAACATAAACCGCGGACAAACAAATAGAACCGCCACCAATCTTTAGAATTCCTATCATTTTCTTAGCAGCATATATAGCCAGAGTAGGGCCAGCCTCACTTGACAAAAACACTCAGGCTTAAGCCTCCCATGATTCCTGATACGCCAATAATGTCAAATGTATTATGAGGCCGAAAAAATTTCTCTGGATTTCGTCTATCATGTCCAGGCAGTGGATTGACGTCCGTTAATCATGTAAGCAGCTTTAAAAAGTTTGTGATAAGGAGACAATGTTGAGGAACAGGAGTTTGAGCCTGTCTGGAGATCACGGTTTTAAAGCGAAGGGAAGAGAGGGCCGGCCCAGGGACCGCGGGTCTCGCCGTCACCCGTCGGCGAACCCGCTTAAAATGGATCCGCTTGGTCAGCTATCGGCGGGACTAAACGGCCGAACCAGGGCACACCGCACACCAAGCTGAACCGGCAGGAAGCTCCTGAGTACACGACACCACACTCACACTTACATTCATACAACATGTAATAAAAAACAGGATTCTAGAAATAGATATATACATAAAGAAAAAACTAAACAATTTTGTTTTATAACTAACGATCATAACAATGATGATCTATTGTCACTTTTTAAGCTCTAAAGGCTCCATTTGTGTATGAAGAAAGAAACATTATATTTAAAAATTTCCAGGGTGTTCAGGAAACGCTCTATTATATAAAATTTTGGACTCCAATTAGGTCAGGTAAGTAAATATTTGCAATTTAAATCAATGCAATATAAGTAGAGTAGTAAAAATTAATTTAGAAATATAATGTAAGTATAAGATAAACCAGTAAAATTAGTCACTAGCTGATACACCTTGTTATATAATTTAATAGAAATAAATAAGAATAAAAAATAATAAGAAAAATAAAAATTTTCATCAATTACCCCACATTACACTGACACATTACATTAAAAAAATAAATGAAAACAAACAATACAATTTAAATCAAATATAAAAAATAGTAATGTGAGATTTTTGTATGGAGCTTCTAAGCTGAAGGAAATTATCATCCACCATGACGTGGGAAAACCTCTGCTTTTTGGTCCATTCCCTGGTCAAACCCAGAAAACCCTGTCCATCAAGAGTCCAGACACTCCTAGGGCCCCAACTATTTTTCAGTGGCCCTCTTGAGCGGTTCTCTCCATCCTGGCAGCAGTGAGGTCCTCCCCGTTATTGTTATTCTTGTTCGAGAGTACACCTCCCTCCGCCGTCTGTAGCTGGTGAATTTTACTAAGATGGGACGACGGTCTTCTTTTCTGCTTCAGAGACGCCTAAGTGTTGTAACTACGGCGCAACCCTATGGGAACGGCAAATGTTCTGGAAGTTCAATTTTGATCCCCAGCTTCTCACTGAAGACACTCCAGAGCCAAAGCGTCCGTATCTTCCCCCGGGCAGACTCAGGTTCACCGAAACGAGCCTGAGGCTGTTACGCGCGACGGCCGCTGGTACTGAGCAAGATCATCTAACGCTCGCGGCCTCTGTAGCGCTTCACAAATCTTCAATCTGCTCACCTCCTGACATCAGTTGGTCGAGTGCGATTGTTAATGCAGCGGTCACGCGCAGTTGTCAGGTTAGCGGATGACGATCTCGGATGACTCTAGGCCGAGATGTCACGCAACAAGTCGCTGGGATGAGATGGCTTTGTTTACTGCCAGCTCTTATTGCCCGCAGTAACCCTGGGGCGAGATCTCATTGCCCGATACCGGTATCAGAATAAGGTACGCTTGAGCTCCTTATCAGTTGGCTCCTTTATCTGTTGACCATTGAGCGGGTCACTGCAGTGTGATGCAACAGGGGATCGACTCATTGGCGCTAATTACACTGCTAATGATAATTTCAGGTGGAACAATAATAAAAGGTGATAAACTGTTTCTTACCCTTGTGTCCAAAGGGATTCCTGACGCACTCTGTGCACTGGGTATTCACAAAAACGTATAATAAAAAAACCCACTGGAATTATGATAAAACACAGGCGCGATAGAGCCACGAGCACTCTTATTCTGTCCATCAGCTACAATCTCTCATGTGTTATCATTCAAATAGATTTTTTACTTAATAACTTCGTTTTCTCGTTACTTAATACCAAAAAAATCATCTTCTTATGTTTATTTTTAATCAGGTTATAAATTATTTAGCGAAACACTACACAAAAAAACGCACCAAAAAAAGAGCTTTGGCACTAAGAGGAGTAAAACTGTCCGGAACTGTTTGGCACTGAAAGAGTTATTACCAAAGAATTAACCATCAAAGTCCACTAAGGATTGATGGCAATTCAGGCTTACAGTACCTGAATGATACGCTGGTATGGTTCAGTATGAGGAACCACTGTATCGCATTGTACCAAGGTAGGAACACTATCACTTGAGGATGTCCCGGACTTCCTTCCTCCTTGAAACGCAAGTTCTCAGCTACGCACGACAGGAGAGTTGACCAAGTACAGGCGCAACACGCATTGCTGCTCCATACTTGTTCACTATCTGTTGGACAATTATCAACCTCTGAAGGATCTTTTATTCAAATCATTACAAGATTCTAAAAAGGTACAAATTAATTTCAGTTACTTTGGTATGATATGTGGGACTACTCTGTCCACTATCTACTATTCGATTTTAAGTAGGAACTACATAAGCTACGTTATTATAAATGTAGAAAAATAGTTAAAGTTAAAACTTTATGAGCGCTCACGTCATCAGAGCTTGAATTTGTGTACTATGTCGGTGCTGATTTTTTTTCTTTCTTCGTCAGAAGCGCAGAGTGGTGCCGAAGAACGTAAAGGACAGACTTAGGAAATGTCTCCGATCAGGACATGCTCCTGGCGATCACGTGCACATTTCGGCCAAAAAATAGAGAAACTTAAAATGTAAAAAAGTACCCAAAGAACGTTGAGCGCCCTCGCAATCTGTAAAATTTGTCTATTCTATAATATGTGTATTATGTGTTTACCTACTTATATCAACATAATAGCAGCTTAGGTATAGAGTGGCCTCCCATATACCTTGTTGTCCTCAAATGTTCCCCCCCTACCTTATTAAACTTTTCTGAATAGAGATGTAGTGATATATTTTGGGACGGATGTTTATATGACCCACTGAATAGGTTTTCGACGTAAGGCAATTTTTGACTTCTCCCCCCCCCCAAAAGGAGTATTTTTCGGGGTAAGTCAAAATTTTTAAAATAGGAAACCCTAGCATAAGACACCTCATTTTAAAGTTATTAAAAAAACGAATGGTGGAACACTAGAGGTCTCTAATGTTACTATTATCAACTTTGCGTGGCCAATTAAAGTTTTTAGATTTTTTATAAAATCCCCACATTTTAAATTACATTTTAAATTATTGTAAGGCAGAAAAAACATTCAATCAATAGCTAATCTTATGAACTTACGACACGGAATCACTAAAACATGTTATTACAAAGAATCAGCGAACATCATCAAACATGATTAACATAGCATTTTCTTAGGTTTTGTCTTGTCATGAAATGAAGCCTGTTAGGAAGCTCTAAGGGAATACCAATGGCTGGTTTTGCCATCCGGCCATATCTTATTGTTTACCAGTTAGTATGAGAGATACATTCAGTCCAGTTATTGTGTCCAAAGAGGTGTCACTTGCTAGGGGTCTCTATTTACATTTTTTAATTACTTCCAAAATACCCCCATAAATAGGGGGGGGAGGGTGTCAAAAATTTTCTTACGTTGAAAAAACCTTCTCAGTTCGGTTCGTATAAACTAAAAATTTATAAAGTGAAATCATTCCATCTCTTATTCATATAGAAAGTTGTTTGTGCGAGGGGGGAGATGGGACTTTTAAGACACTCAGTAATGCCAACGTATCTTAATTTTTAATGCTGGCAATATTAAACCCGTTACCTCCATGGCGGTCTGGATAGTTCTTCTTCCTCTTGGACATCTTCTGGCCATTCAGATTGCCCAACACAAGACCATTAGCCAATTAGATTCTTGAATGGTGCCTTCTTGAAAAGAGCTGTCGATTATAACCAAACAGGGTTGTAGTACGACTAAATGTGAGACAAAAACAATTAACTTAGCGTAAAACTAAACTTCAGAAGTCATTGGGACTTTTTACGTATTAGATTTAGCTGAACAATCAAAACTCCACACAAATAACGTAATAAAATATTTTTTAAGTCCAACTGCTTATCGATTCTTAAAGTATTATGTGTGGATTATATATAGTTCTATCACTGTCTATCCAGCTTTAATTGGACTCCGGACATGCACTTAGATCTATATACTAGCTAGTCATCTATTACTGATAATATTGATTGTTAAAAATTAATCATAATACATTAATTGGTACCCAATATTTTACAAATCAATTCATTTTCAATAATAAAATAGATATATCCATTTTCAGAAACCGCCTGAAAAGGTTTCACAATTTTCTCTATTCAGCATGCGAGTGTAGTGTTAAAAAAAATCAATTCCATAAATATGGAAAAAATAAATGGATCTAGTAAATTCTCTGAGCAAAGTAAAAGGTGCCTGCACACTTTCTGAGGGTCGATTGATAACAAATACATAAGCATACAAAAGCTGGGGATGATCTTGCCTTCCAGACCAGGGTTAGTTTTATGGTATTCGGTTTACTAGTTATAAAAATCTTTTCTAGTACAGTTCAACCCCGATAAGTCGGCGACCGTTATTCCGGAAGTCCGGCTAACCCGGACGAAGTTTCAATCTTAATAAAATTTAATGAAAAACAAGACACAACAAATTTCAATAATAAAAACGTAATATTTATTGAGTGGGTATAGTATCCGTGAATCGATGTTGCATTAGTATGGGATGGGCCTGTAAGATCAGTGAGTGTGTGGACACATGAACACACGGGGCACGGCGTTGTGGCGGTCATTGTCCCGGGATTCTCGAGAAACAATACCAGACTCGTATTTCCCCAAATCCTCTCTGAAGTCGATGGAAAGATGACATTACACTGTGGTTAGGAGCAGAAAGAAACCGGAGCCTATGAGCCACTTACTGACGAGGAAGTGATCGCGTCGTTTTTTCCTGATGCTAATGAATCAGACGCTGAGGAGGCAGACGGTGACATTGAAGATCCAGTGATGAGTCATGGAGATGCAGTGACCAAACCTAAACGAACGATATGGTTTTATTCTGAGCGTAGGCAGGCAGAAACATCGCCGGTCTGAACATGCTCAAGTTAAAGAAAACTGTGGGATCGCACAGCACGCAAGCAGCAGAAGACATTGGTACAACCAAAGCTGACTGAGTTTTTTACCGGAAATATGAAATCAGTTGATAAATGTACTGTAAGAGATTACTAAGTAATCTAATGTCCATATGTTTGATGTTTTTTACAAACAGTATAATGGAGTTTATCTGTAAGTATACCGTATTTTATTGAATTAATTATTACCTAACGTCTACGGCTAACCCGGATTTCCGTTAATCCGGTAACGGCCGCGGTTCCGATTAATCAGACTTAGCGAGGTGTCACTGTAACTGGTTTAATAGTTACAAATGTTTCTAGTAACTGGTTTAATAATT
>NW_025786685.1:0-16166 GCF_021130785.1 Homalodisca vitripennis
AAGGTATGCTAATACTTACCTTATTGCTGAAATCTAAAATGGCTATAGATTACGGTTAAAGAATTTAATTACTATAAATGTAAACAAATTGAAAATTACTAAAAAAATTAAAAACAGTTAAGAGTTAATATTATTTGACAGGCTATTTTACTTAATATTACACAGCTTTAGACGACCAATATGGGATTGTTGCTACTATAAAGGCCGGTGGGGCCCACAGCGGTGGATGGATCTTTAAAATAAGCATAGAGGTAGATTATTCACAAAAATATTTGGTTAAAAATTCAGCACAATCTATTGCGAAATTTTCCGGTGAAAAACAAAACTATAAAAAAAGGCAAATAAGTGGCACACTGAAAGTTCACATTCAAAATTGTGATTAGGATAAAAAATTTGAGTTAAGAAATTGATTATAAAAATAATCACTAATATTCTTTGCAGACAAAAAAAAATATTTATTAGTACTGATTTTTATAATATAAATGTATCGATCAATAAACGTTCTCAACCAGAAATAAGTTCAAGCGTTTTAAACAATGATGTCTAAAAAGATAAGGATACCTAATTGGCAGTCCACCAGCGTTCTTGCACTGTCTATTCTTTTAAAGGATATCGGACGGAATAATAAAATCTATTACTAATGAAGAAGTTATTTTTCGTTTTACTATAGCAAACTGTTAAGACCTTTTCCACGTTCTTTCATATAATCATAATATTTCAATATTTTTATTATAGGGTTGGTTTAGCTACAGTTGAGTATTGAAAAATTGGGAGGTTCTTTGAATCGTATCTATGTTTAATCATTTTTCGTCTTTCAGTGAAAAATATTATTTAATAACAATGTTTGTGAGTGCGGATGAAAATTTTTTACCATAAAATGTACGCTCTAAATAGACAAAATATGAAACAGAGGGTGACATTTTTATTTGGATCAAGGAAATGGATATTTTTTATTTTTACTTTTTATTGTATTGTACATTGTTTGCCAAAAAAGTCATTGCTTTGTTAACTGAATTGCTTTAAAATTCAACAACAAAGCAAAACCTTTTACGCACATAAACCCTAGTACAATGTATGGAAATCTATTGTTATTAGAAAAATTCTCAAGGCACTTTAATCAATATTTCAATATATGTCTGAGCTAAGGTAGCAGAGTTAATATGTTTTCCAATCGCATGCCAATACTAAAGTAATATTTGAAAATTTCAGTTAATAATTGAAATGAGCATAACTCATGATATAGGCTAATGTAATATAATAGGGTCGTATTCATTATTGGTTAGTTTACAGAATACAGCTATAAGCTAAACAAAATATAAATAACAGTTGTGTTTCACTTTTAAAATGGTTTTATAAACGAACTGATGTTGGTAAACTTAGATGGCCATCATACAGTATACAATAATTAGTTTCTGCGTAAGATAAATTACTAATAGGTTTTACTAAAATTAAAAAAAAAAATAATTAATAGTTGGTCGTAACCCTTTTGTTGTAATATATCCATTTTGTATGTCTGATGCAAGCTACAGAGTGAAAAGTACCGTTCTGATCAGCATCGCGTGCATCAGACGCATATAATATTCGATGCACACAAGGTTCAGATTGGTTCTGAAAGGGTTATGAAAGGTAACTATTATGTTACTTGAAATAATCTAAATTGTAATAGGTTAAATTATACATTAATTATTGATATAATTGCTTAATTTTTTAATAGGTGTCTGATGGTGCACGACATGTAGAAATAGGTCAACTCTTCAATGAGCAGTTTGCATGAATTATAACGTGTTTATTTAACATGTGTTCATCATATTGTATCTGTTATAAAGTCCGAAAGAAATGCGAATGCCGAATTCATATAAGTAAGTTATAAGTTGAATTTCAATAATAATTAACATATGTTCCGCGATGTATTTTAAACATAAAAAGACTAATTTTAAAAAAGATTCCAAAAGTTACTTGTTTTTAAAAAATACATTTATATTTTAGTAGTGTTCACGCATCTGTGATGGTATCTATAAATCATTCTAAATCATTCAACAAGCGCGTTATATAGGCTAAGATCAGTTCTAATAGCTTCCTACCTTGCATGAATATTGCTACTGTGGAGACACTGCTAACTAGTTTTAATTTTTTTTAAATCTGAAGTAATAAAATATTAGCATTTTTAAATACTTCAAGTCCAATTTTATTTCGCCGCCTTCATACAACATTGTAAATAGAGAGTTAGTAAAAATGTTTATTGAGCTTGTAACGTTTTTCTTTAAATTTCTATAGTTTATAAATAAACTAAACGTTATTTTAAGCAATAAAATTTCTACGAACAGGATAACACGATATGCTTAACTACTAAATATTTCAAGTTGTTCATCTTCTAGTGTACGGCTCATCGACACCAAAGTAAACAGAGATTTGGTTTAACGGATGTGTGGCAAACACTACAATACATACCTGTAACAGTGTGTTTTCAATACACATGTACCAGAAATTAATCCATAATTGAAATACTCATATACTAAATGTTGAGGCTTTTATCGATATCGTTGGTTTATTGTACATTGAGCATAATTATACTTTTGAAAATAGTATTTCTATCAGTAACGCAAGTGAAAACAAAATCCAAGTCCACTGGAAAACCAAAATGAACCGCGATTGGCCTTTGAAACGAGAGTTAACTGAAAAACAGTGCATTGTTTTAAAACAAAACCTCTACTCATTTCTGCCAATGGTATTCTAATTAAATATTCTTGCCCAGTTTATCGTTAAACAATGTTACTATAACAAATGCCTTACTTTACAAATCGTAACAAGTGAACAAAAGAAATTTAGACGTTTCGCTAAAAATTATATAATACAAGGTACTCGTTATAAATTAATGAATATTAATTTAGTCGTAATAAATAGTACGATTGTATAAACCCAAAAACGTGTTGACTCCAATTACCCTTCACAGGTGGTTCGGAAGATTTAAAATTGTAATGTCTCTACTGAAAACGTACATCGCGCTCGCACACCCACAGCAAACCATCAGGGAAGCGCGCGCACATGGTGGCGAACGGGATGCCGGATCAAGACTAAACTAGGTAAAAAAAAAGAACACCGTGGTCAGTAAACTCAGGTTCATTTTACTAAGGACACACATAGGCCTATCCAGTCAATAATATATAACATATGTATATATACTATAAATAAAAAAAAAATAAATCGAAAAATAAAAGGTGCCTGCAGTAGTAGATACCTCAAACAATCCTTGTCAGGTGCACCTGCCATACAAAATTTAGAAACGCCATACAATTTGAAACAAGAAATGCCCAATGTCACCCGGTTTTTTCCTTCGGCTAAGGGCGGGCTCCTAAACATGAAATCACAAGAAATAACTAAATAAATATCTAAAAAAAAAAATAAAAAAAACTTAAAATTAAATAACAATATATAAACTTTATAAATGGCAACAATAAACAAGATCACAGGGTATCACAGAGGTTGACTGGTTAGAAATGTCCATCATGGGTGGCCGTCCTTCAGTAGAGCGCAAAAGCGAAGGTTCTCTGCGAGAACGCATGATGGAGAGAGAGATGACAGGAGGAAAACAATATCATCCCTTGGACCTCTTCAGTGGAGGGGGCCAGTAAACTTAGCCGTCATGTCAGAAGGAAAATCAGATCAGCAAATAAACTAAACACACTAATTAAACTAATATATTAAACTGTGAAGCTACTCCTAACTTGAACACCACGGCTCGGAGTCGTTTGCCACTCTCCCGGAAAGGCCAAAGGCCTTCAAAAGGTCAGTCGCCTCCTGCAGCCAATCAATCCACACACACACTATATAAAACACACATGAGGCGGGGAGATATTGTATTGAAACCAGGCTCAGACTCCCCCCCAAAAGGAGGAACAAACCTCTGTAAATTTCTTCAAAAAGAAGAACCGAACGAAATGCCTCTCCCCCAATGGTTGAAGAAATATAAACGGGAAACCTGAAGGTCAGCAGAAGGGGAAAACAAGAAAAATCCAGTTGGAGCAAAGAAATCCCTCCAAGAGTAGCATGGGTACAAAGAAAAAAAACAGGAACCTTGATCAGGAAGAAAGAGCAGAGGTGATCAGGCCTCTGGAGCTAAAAACCCTTCCGCACAGACTAAAGAGGAATCACGGATGAACTCCGGCAAGGGGGGGGGGGGGGGGGGGGGGGGGGGGGGGGGTGGGGGGGGGGGGGGGACTTCAGATGTGGATAGTGTGCGCCTTCCTGAAAATGCTTCTCGGAGCTGAGGATCTCCCAGTCGGGCAGTCACCGGAGTCAGAAACTTCAAGATGCGGTGGGGACCAGTCCACCTGTAGCAAAGTTTAGTAGCTCTTTTATCCACAGCCGAACTGAATGGGTGAGCCTTGCAGTAAACTTGATCCCCCACCTGGAAGGATTGGCAATACGTCCTCGGTTGTACTTCCTCCTTACTAACTCCCTAGCCCGAATGAAGATTCCGCCTGGCTGCCTCCCAAGTGGCTTTCACATCGGGAGTAACAGGAGGTGGCAGAAGATCGCTAATTTTCCAAAGGTTAGCCAAAGGGTTGTTTGGCGGAAAGGCATATAATTACTCGAAAGGTACCGCCTTGTGACTTTCATGGCTGGGCCGTATTAAAGGCAAATTGGATCCAAGGTAGTTGTTGATCCCAGGTGGTTCTGATCTTTCCGCATGAAAGGCAATGAGAGCAGATCGAAGATTGCGATTAAACCGTTCGGGCGTGAGAAGGCTGAGGAGTAGAAAGGGGAAGTAGTCACATGGCGGATTCCGTGCCCAAAAGCACATTCTTTTAAAAGATATTGGAGACAAACTGTGAAAAAATTATCGGAAACGAAGGTGGCGGGGTTTCCCAAAGTGTTTGAAAAAATGGTTACGAAGTGCTTGCACCGTGAGCTGCGCGGTATGCACTCCGCAAATGGAAAAACCAAAACAACTTGGAAGAAGGCATCCACACAAACAAGGTAGGAACTTATTATTTTCCAGACTTGCTACGCGGGATGCGGAGTAGGCCAACATAGTCAATGAAAAACTTCTCCCAAGGCTTTTTCGCCACCTCAGATGACAAAAAGACCAACATGGTAATTTTGAGAGGGTTTGCTTAGCGAGCCACAGTTCACAAGAACGTACTCGAGCTGCAATATCCCGGTCCATACCTTACCAGATGAACTGATCCCTAAATTTCGCGATTGGTCTTATGAATTCCTAGATGTCCGCCCCACAGTAGAGAAGAATGAAAATACTGAAAGACCATCGGTACAAGAAAAGTTGGCCGCAATCAACTTTGGTTTTCTCCGGCTGCTTGTCACGGCAGCATAGAGCACCTCGGTACAGAAAATAAGGAGGGTGGGCACCTCCGTTTTTAAGCTCATTGATGATAGCAGTCAGCTCGGGACAAAGCTGTTTTAAGTTGGTGTGGAACAATGTCCGAAAATGCCAGAGGAAAGATTAGGAGCACGCCACAACATGGCGGCTCTGATAAATTATGGTGGTCGTTGGGTAAGTGATTCTCATGCGTGACAGAGTGTCCGCTATGATATTTTGGGTGCCTCGCACGTGCATGCACTGTGAAACTACTAAGGGCAGAAATTTGGACTACCCAGCGACCAATCTTCCCGAGCTGACGGGGGTGGGCAAGGAGCCAAGGAAAGTGCTGGTTGTCGGTCTTCCAACAAAAATTCTTTATGTTCTAGGTAAAACGCGGCTGAACTTATTCATTCCAAACACCGACAGCTCCAAATTCAGCTCATAAACACAGAACAACTCTTCTTCTCACAAGGGGTTAACGTGCGTGAAGCATAAGTTATGGGCTTCGCCGGATACCATCTACTTCTTGTGATAAAACAGCAGCAACGGGTACAGGAGGAAGCATCAGTTTGCAAGGACGCACTTACGATGAAATCAGGCATAGCCACAAGATGGAAGGCTGCATTCATGCCCTCTTTCAGCTGACTACAACAAAGCAGTCTGTTGCGCTTCACCCCACTCAAACTTGGCACCCTTTTTCTAAGAGAGTTCAGGAGGGGCCGCCACTTCAGCAACATTGGGTGATGAATACGACGATAAAAATTTAATCATTCCCACAAAACGGGCAATACCTTGGCATCTTAGGAGGAGAGAAACTCCCTGATTGCCTGGGTTCTCTTGGAATCAATACAAACACTCTCGAGAAGAGACCAAGATGACCAGAAACCGCATATTATCAGGCTGAGCAAAACCTCACCTTTTCAGGAATTTGACGGTTAAGGCCAGGAAGTCTCGCTGCTAGTTAGAAACTTCCTCTAGATGAGTCAAGTGCTCCTCATAACTTCACTGTACACAAGCAGGTCATCCAGATAGTTGAAATACTGAACTTAAATTGTGACATCATGAAAGATAGAATCCAGGAGTCTGGTGAGCTGTGTAGGGCCCCCACAGCCATAAGCCAAATGGCACTCGGGGTGAAACTGGTACATAATTCCAAGGACAACACAACAAGGCAGTGAGGAGGTCGAGGACTCGTGTTTTAGGAGGAATCTGATGGTATGCTTGATTAAGATCAAATAATGGAGCACAATACTTGGCCTTACCAAACCATGTCGAAAGCAGAAGATAGCAAACAGTAGGGGGAGAGGCCGGAGATCAATTTCTATCGTGAGCATTGAGATTTACCGATAATCCAGGATCCAATCTGAGACTTCCATTAGGTTTCAGGCACTAGCAAAACGCTGGACTGGAAAAATTTGAGCAAGACGCGGCTCGATTACCCCATCTTAAGTAAATCATCAATCATATTTCTCAGAATTTCATCTTGGGCGTGAGCAAAGCTTATATGGATGGGAACTGTACAGGACGGGTGTCTGTTAAGACGAATCTCCGTATTTCCAAGATGGGGGGGGGGGGGGGGGGGGTCTGATTGGTCGTACCCAGTTTGTCATGTTAGGGACTTCAAGGAAAAACTGGAACAAATCTGCCATTATGTCCTCAGCCTCTTTCGGAGTAAGATGTCCTTAGTGGGTCAGGACGGAGTCAAAGCTCTTATCTTCCATCTCTGAAGGCAAGCAGTTCACGAGACTCGACATCTGAAAAAAGGGAAAATCGATCACCGCTGGCGAAAGCAAAGAAAACATGGAGGGAGGCCAAATCCAAAATCATGCCAGTAATTTTCCAATAAAATCTGCTCCCAAGATGAAAGGAAAAGTCATGGTGTCTTAGCAGCAACAAAAAGCTCCCCAATCGCCAAGAGAAATAATTAATTTTTGATGTGAATCTGGGCAATACAGATAATAGGTAAAGGGTCTTGGTTGCGTGAAGCACGGTCCAGCAGATAAGTGAACTAGTGCTCCAACCTGTTTCCGTATTAAGCCCAGAGGATTTAGATCTTCAAAAAACCGACAAAGAAATCAGGCTGACGATGCTGACCCAGAATCAACCAGGGCCCTTCTGCACTACATTCCCCACAAGACATCTCAGTTGTGGGAGGTTGAGCGGGCAGCCCTTACTCCCTTGCGCAGCCAGAGCAGCAAACTCCCTCTCGGCCAACGATGATAACTGTCCCACGTCTATTTCTTTCTGTTTTCTTTCTGTTTCTGTATTAAACAGCTACTCCTTTTACCATCTCAAACATTAGGTACATAATTTGCCTCTCTAAAATTACCTTTACGGCACGAGTCGGGCTCTACTCGTCCGCAAGCTTAATAGTTTTTTTTATAAGTGGACAAAAAACAACCGGTCTAATTTATTGTCCCACTTGCTTGCAGCACATAACGAATACCTAGGTAGGAGGCTGCCTACGGGAAGGAGCAGTGCTGGTCAGGACCTGCACCGGAGCATTGGGGAAAATACACCGGGCCCGGGATGGAAGCAAGTGGAGGTAAGATGCTCGACATGGCCTCCCTTTGATCATCCGCATCCTTGAACCCCTATGGAGATGATGGAGCGGCGGTCCAAATCCGCAAAAAGATGCGGGTGACGGCTTCTTAAAAAATCACTAACGGGAGCAGTTCTTCAGGTTTAATGCTCCTCCAAAATAAGGCTCACCCAAATCCGTTTCTGCATCAAGGCTTCAAGGCGCTAACACCGGGCTACATCCCGTATACTCCCCAGACAAAATTGGCTCAACGGTCTCGTTCTGGTGCCTGAGGACGGTAAGACGCGTTCCCACCCGCAAAGCGCTCCCTAATCCCGAGCAAGGTACAAAGAACTCCAGAGCATCTCGGCCAGTTGGAAACTGGTCAAATGTGGGCACACCTCTGCCTTATAGGCAGTTCTAGAAGGCCGAATTCAAAAAAGCGGCGTCTTAAGGAAAACTGCGCGCTAAAATCTGCATAAGCATGGCCATCTGGTCATACCAGGAAATTTCTCTTTAGCTTAAAAACTTCCAAAAGGAAATCGGGATAAAGTAAAATTAGTAGTCAATGTCCATCAACTCTGGGGAAGTGTTGTAAAACAACTCCCCAAAGGATGAGGCAGTTTTGTCCAAAGCTAGAAAAGGTACCCGGCACAACTATAGATGTATGCTCTCACCAGCCCGCTATCAAGTGAGGGCCACTACCCATCGGAAGACATAGTAACTCTGGGAGTCTCGACAAGAAAGAGCTCAGGTGGATGTGTTTAGCCAAAAAGTAAATGGTAGTGGGGGAACCTCCGTTGGAGTTGGAACAGCGGTAAAATAGTACCCCCCTTTCTCTTTCACCGAGCGCGACCTCACTCGCAAACCATCTAAGGATTGTTTTAATTTATTACTGGCCGAAAAACGCCCAACCTTTTTAAATATCAGAGTCTAAACTACTAGGAGGACATGACCATAAGTAAAACTATTCTGTCACGACGCCCCAGATGTTAAAAAGGCTCGACGATGCCACATCTAGCCTTGTGCTGACCCGGACATGGGAAGTGACGTCACAAATTAATCGTCGTCATTCTAACTCTATCCATTCGGGTTTTACAAAACCATTTCAAATTCCAGTATTAATTAGTGGAACTCTGCAATTCCAGCTTGCGGTTCCCAACGCTATACTAAGCCAGTCGTAATTGTAGCTCTTAATGCCCGCGGACATCTCTCCTCGGGCTTCTGTTCCTCTCGTCGCACAGGAGCTCAATCAAAAATCCAACTCGGCTTGCGCATGATTGTTCAGGCACCAGGGAAAACCGCCATACCAAAACAATCTAAGGACAAAAATAAATACAACAAAGCGTACGGCCAAAAACAATTTAGACTTAGTTAACCTAAGTGGACTCAACTCAACAAAGGGCTTACACTGACGGAGGTCCAAGTGAAGGAACTTAATACCTGCCACCTAAATAGAAGGTATTACCCTGAGAACGAAATATTACACTACACCACAACCTACAAACACAGAAAAGACAAATAAAATATAACAAAACAACACATTGGATAGGGGGAGAAGTAGGAGTATCAGTTTAGAATAAATTTAGCGGTGTTTAACGCCAATTATAGAGGTCCCTTGCTCCCTGCAAAGGGGTAGAGTCCCTTGCAGGAAGCAAGGACCACTAAACCAATTCCTCACCCGGTTATCCTGTGCTTAGGGCGAGCGTCCTAATAAAAAAAAGTTTTGTGATACTGCTCGAACTCCCTCCCCCCCCCCCCCCCCCCCCCCCCCGCCCCGCCCCCCCCCCCCCTACCTTAACACTAACCTACCCAACAAACCCAAAACCAGAACTGAGAGACAGCTGAAGGAGAGCAGTCCTAACCATCGCTCTGCTAACCCATTGAAAACCGTAACATTCGCCGCTCGCACACGGCCCCACAGCAAACCATCAGGGAACGGCGCGCGCCATTGGTGGCGAAAAAATAAAATCGGGGGGGGGGAGTGCCCCCCGGATCAAGACTTAAACTAGGCTAAAAAAAAAAGAACACCGTGGGTCAGTCAAACATTTACTCAGGTTTCATTTACTAAGAGACACACAGTAGGGCCTATCACAGTCAATATAAATAAATATGGTTATATATACTATAGAATTTAAAAAAAAAATAAAAACAAATATAAGGTTGCATGCTAGTAGTAAGATACCTTCCAAACAATCCTTGATCAGGCGTGCACCTGCATACAAAACATTAGCAAACGCCATAATTTGAAACAAGAAATGCCAATTTCACCCGGTATCCTTCGGCTAACGGGCGGGCTCCTAATGAAATCCAAGAAAATAAACTAAATGATATATTCTAAAAACTAAACTTAAAATTAAATACACACAAAATATAAACTAGTATAAAGTGGCAACAATACACAATATCACAGGGCTTATCACAGATGTTTTGACTGGTTGAGAAATGTCCATCATGGGTGGGCCAGGTCCTTCAGTAGAAGCGCAAAAGGCGAAGAGTTCTCTGCGACCACGCAATGATGGAGAGGATGACGAGGAGGAAACCAATTCAGCCCCTTGGACCCTCATTCTTAGTGAGGGGCCACGTAAACGATTAAGCCGGCACATGTCCAGAAGGAAATCAGCTCAGCTCAAAATTAAACAAAACACTTAATTAAAACTAATATATTAAACTGGTAGCTACTCCTAACTTTGTACACCACGGCGTCGGAGTCGCTTTGCCAACCCACTCTCCGGAAAGGGCCAAAACGCCTTCAAAAGGTCAGTCGCCTCTGCAGCCAATTAAACCTGACAAAACTCACCAACTATATAAAACACACATGAGCCGGGGAGATATAGGTATTGAACCGGCTCACTACTCGTCAGTGCCTAAGGTATTTTCGCTCCATGTAAAAGACTCATTTTTCAGGTTTCTCTCTTACCTCTGGCCACTTATCTTTTTAATATGCTATCATTTATATTACTATTTAAAAAGCCTTAAACTTAACATTGGTATTGTACTTATTTAACAAGCGAATTTCTCTTTTTCACAAAAGAAAAACCTGTAATAATTAGAGTGCAATGTTTCCACTAATAATATAAATATTGCTAATAGCAACTTAAGGTTATAAAAAGATTGTTGTGGTATAACAAATAAAAGATTATCTATCTTCTAGGGATTTTAATTACATTAAAAGTATCAGAAATTTAAAAATATCCCTTAATTTGTGGTTACATCTCAAGTATTCTTCTTCTCAATTTTCCCCTGGAACTAGTTCAAGAAGATCCGCGGTACCAACTTAACATGTGCATGTAAAAATGAGTGAGAAGAGATTAAATATGTAACTTGAACTACAAACTGCTTACGGCAAGAGCAACCGCAAATCCCAAAATCCCGCATCCCACCAACCCAGACGTCAAATTAGACCTAAATTAACTTGTCCTTGTAACAAAATTAATTAATTAAAATATGAAAAATATAAATTAATTGTATAGAAGCCTTAGGCAACTAATGATTTAAAAATATTTCGCTCACATTATACTACAAAACAAGGCGAGGCCCCTGCATTGGTGGTGGTGTGGCTTGATAAACTTTTCAATTGATTAAGAGTATTTTGTCACTTGATATTACCACGCCAGAAATAAATCGGCATATCAAACAGTTTCAATATTCAGGACATAATTACAAGATATTCATTACTGTATTCATCTTCTGGATTCAAATTTTGGGGGTGGAGGAAAAATTTAAGTAAATATTATAAAACATTTAAATACATGCTCTATAATTACATGGCGTTTTTTACTTAGGGACTGTTTGGCTGACTATGCAAGGCAACTGAAATTATAATTTATCGTCCCTGCGTAAAACGAAATAAGAGATAAAAGTAAACCAACTAAATCAAAATTAAACCCACATTAGAGCCTGCAGGTGGTTATAAATACGTATATATATTTCATTAATAACTATTCATGAATCTAACAGTAACGAAAAAAAAAAAACAAGTTTTCGTAAATGTAATAATTAAGGACAGTCATAAACAATTAACATTTTAATTCACAAATATCTTTTAGTTTCCTTCAGGATTTAGATTGAAAATTAATCTATACGCACAGGGTTTTTAGGTTTAAAAAGTTAATGAGATTTATAAGATTCTTATAAGATTTATTGTGGATGATTGTCTTCTAATTTAACGTAACTATGGCGGGAATTATTGTTCCAGTATGAATAGTTCAGTTATAGCGCCAGTTCACCTTCAATCTTAATATAGAGTTTGGAATCTAAGTTATTCTCATAGTATTCAATCAGGTGCCAAAATTAGCTAATTAGAACTATTGTCTACACCTCCTATTACAGTATTTTTTGTAAATCTACGGGGTGTCTCCTGATAGTCGAGAACCGACGTGAATAGTTAATTTCAAGACTTTCTTCTTCGACCGACTTAGATCTCGTATACTATCACTATACGGATTTCAGGAGTAAGGTCTGTGAAAATCGTCACATTCCAGATGTCTGCACTAAGAGGAAGACTGAACTGGAGCTGTGTAACTAAAACTAAGCTAAAAACTGTGTGTTGTAAGTAAAATTTAAACTATTTTGCGCGAAATCCAAGCAACATGCCCATGGACGTGGTTGGTTATAGCGCCGCGGTGATACCTACTTTACCGAAGAATAGTGCACATCTCACTGATATAATTAGTGGTTCTCGGCTGTGTTTATACGGCCCTTGTTTCATAACTGTAACGCGTCTAACAGCTACTTAGCTTATATCGCTAGTTAATTAATTCAAGAACACTTGTTGGAAAGAAGAACAAACTTGCCAATAGTGGTATTTGAAGTTTCTGATTCCGTGGTCTACGCAACAGTTAGCTAATTAGGTAGGATTTTGAAAACTCCCATCAATACACGAAATTTATGAACTGTTTCTGACCTGTGTTCACACCAAATGCTGATGAACTTTTTCATGAACACTGTTCTACACATTTATGCTGATGAACTGTTCTGACCTGTTCACACAATGTCTGTATGAACTGTTTTCTAACCTGATCACACAATGCTGTATTGAAAACTGTTCTAACCTGATCACACTAATATGCTCGGATGAACATGTTCTAACTCTGCATCACAACAATGCTGATGTAACCTGTTCTACACACCTGATCATCACGAGATGCTGAATGAACTGTTTCTTTACCTGTTCACACCAACTGCTGATGAACTGTTTCTTATCTGTTCTCAAACTATGCTGATGACACTGTTTCTTATGCGTGTTCACATAATGCTGAAAACTAATCATCCAACGCAGTTAAATCCCATATCTTAATCCGCTATTCCCTACATAATTTTGTTGATCTTAACTTTCCCTATTAATCACTCTCTTCGACCAATTGTTTACGGGAAAATAATAAAAGAACCTGGAATTATTCGTGACAATCCAATTTGCCTTCCTAAAGTCCAGTCCATTGCTCAGTAAGGAAAGGAGAAAGTGAGAATTCTGTTAAATAAATTTCAGGAGAGCGCCCGTGCACAACCATACGTATCTATCGCATATGTGGGTTGTTGGAATACATTGGTAACCGATTTTTGATGGTGACGCGGATAATGCCCCTATGTAAATAAAAAATAAGCTCACACCAGGATAAAATATTTTAATTCTATATTAGGGCTTTATAATAATATTTTAGTACGTTCAGTTATAAACCAAATAGAATAATCGTATGGTAAGGGATAAATTTACCCGAAAACGACCAAATAAAGAAATATCCGTCTTCTGCCACTTTGGAGTCTGAGCCCTCTAGCTTTCAATAAAACAATTTTTTGGGCAACATTACATACGGATAAGTACAAACTAGTTAATAAAAACTTTCCGTAAGATGTGTAGTTTCACCATAGTAAACATAGACTAATGTTACTGGAACTGTGAAGACGCCCCCCCCGTTACATGTTTATACCAGAGACGGCTGGAAAAGTCAATTAAACTTTAAAAGTTAATCCGCACCTTGGCGCCGGAATTGAATAATTAATGGGAATGCTGATAACGTCCTAGGGTTTTAATTACGGTGAGTAGCGACCCGTGGGCTTGATCATGTTTCTCAAGAATCTGGGATCAGACTAATGTTTTATGCTATTCCTGACCTATTATTTTCTTGTGTGAGGATTAATGTGAAAATGAGTTATTGTGTATATGAATTGTGATAATTAATTTTACAATTTATTGAAACATCACAAGCATGTAACTCAAGAATGTACATTCTTTACTGATGTTTAACACGTAAATATTCTATATTTTGTTTAAAATGTGTAAAGACTCTCAAGTTACAAGCTATTTGTTTTAAATGTTAAAGTATATTATGTAATTTGTATGAAATGCAGTCTAATTTATAAATTGAATTTTGCATTTAAATACATACAATAGTAACTAATAAAACCAAGGTAACTACACGCTACACTTTAGACCACGCATGGGAGTGTTCTCACGCTACAACGGATAACGTTCTGGTACTGAAGAGCTGAATCTCAATAAACGGAGGCGCTTACAATACTCAATGGCGATATAAACGTACTTGAGATGATGTTTACCAATTAAACTCACCCTTTCTAAATTTTATTCCGTAGTTATCGTATATACGCATGAAAAGAAATCTGGCTTTTGTAATCAACAGAAGCGAGAAACTCTCCTAACACTCATTCCAGGAGGATACATTTCTAGCTGGTTTTATGCCTTCTTGTTAAACCTGAAAATTGATGTCTTCACTTAAATCTGGGAAACCTTATGGGTCTAGGGAGGGACACATCACTCATTCTGCAAACTTCGAGATATTGGGGTGCAAGTGTAGGTCATTAGGTCTTTGTCTGCTGCGGGAGGATCTTTCGGTGTTAATGGGATACCCAAAGAATTAGTGGTTATTGGTAGCCTAGAGACCTAGACACCTAGAGTGCCAGACTTACCAATTGGATCTTTAAAAGGGTTGGTATAGAGTGGTTTCTCCTCCCAGAGCGAAACATGACTTGAGATTAATGCCAAAACCCTTCCTCAGGTTTTTCTTCAAAGGAGGCGGCCTATACATTCAAACTTACCCCAACTAGAAATCCTGTCACTCAGGAAGCACCGCAAAGGTACTTTTAGCACAGTTACAATTTCTTAGCTTCTTGTCCATAGTTTAAACAAGCAAACCGGTACGTTCCGCCTATTAAAATATTTAGTGGACTTCTTTTAAAATACATTAACACGTTATTAGACTGCAAATGTAGATTTTAAAACAATACATTTATGATGACGTTTCATTGTGCATCATCTGTACTAAATTTAAACAAACTGAATTCACTTGCATATGCAAAAACTATGCAAAATTGACCTAAAAAATCTTGCATATCCAGTAATAAATATGTATTTAATGATTTCTAGGTTAAACAAGATATTCTCCTTGTTTTAATAGCATTATTCTAGTATTAAACAGGCAGATACGAAATTGAGGTAATATAAACTTCTAGGAGTATTGCATAAGAGATAAGTGCTCAGTCCAACATAACTTTTCATCCGTAATTTCAGTTAGCAAAGCACAGTGATAATAGTCCATTTACCATTTTGCTTGTAAAGATTACATTTTAAGTTAGACTTATTGTCTCAAATTTTGGGATGTTATCAACCATTCAACAAAGGAACCTCTGTACAAACAATTTTTCTAATAATTCTGCCTTATACTCTGTTTTTAAAACATTTTTAAATTTTGTGTTTTTCGCGTTGCTAAAATGAAGTACTCGTAAGGCATATTTAGTCATAGTCATATTTAACAGGCAGCAATTTATAAAACTCGTTTCCCAATGTACATGATTTTCTAGTTAACAATGTACAGGTAGTACAGTTTAGCAAATTTTAATCCTCATAAAAAACTCGTTTCTAAAGTGATCCTGAGTACAGAGTTATCGACAGTAATCTGATTCCGTTTTCAGAAAACTAGTGTCTTATTGGGGTTAACGTTGTTTTATTACGGTATATAGTATTTTTGTTGAAGAACCTTAAATGAGGATATAATAATATATGGGTAATAAACAGTCTAAAGTATATAAAAGAAAAATTAATATGAGTTAATGCCAGGTTTTTTAGTATTCTTCCGCGCATGGAACCTAAATAAATTCAGGTTTTTCACACCTTGCAGATCTTTAGCTGTTTTAAAGTACCTAACTGAAAAAACCAAGGTGGTTTACACCTTACGATTACCTCATTCAGCAATCTACTATATTTTCTTTTAAAAGATGTATTTTCAGTGCTTTACTGCATACTATACTGGACAATTTGATCCACGTAAAATAAGGGGCTGGTTAAAAGCAAAGGACCAATACAAATGTTAC
>NW_025786686.1:0-15081 GCF_021130785.1 Homalodisca vitripennis
TAGACAGAGAAAGAGAACAAGCTAGAGCGAGAGGGAAAGAGGGGGAAACAAGCGCTCCTAGCGGCGGACGCGCTAAGCTTGGGCGTTTTTGGCGGGAAACCAAATTGGCTGTCTATTCTCCTTATGGCTTTGCAGTCTGTATTAGGTTTTGTATTCATTGTTCTGCCTCAATGTGAGCTGAGTAGCGGTACCGTGAGGTCACGTTTTGCGTCTCCTGTGAAAGTTTAAAAATGGCGGCGTTAATTGAGAAATCCCGCCCAAGTGTGAACTGAGTAGTGTGATACGGTTTCTGAATGCACAGATATGTTCGACCTATTGAACTTTATAGGCAAATTAAGGCAGTTTTACGGTGACAATGCGATGAACGAGTCATCAGTGAGAAAATGGTGCATTCAATTTAATGAAGGGTTTCGAACTAATGTCCACGACGAGGAACGAAGTGGAAGGGCCGTCACTCGTTACTGACGAGTTGGCAGCGAAAGTTGATGGAAAAATTAAACAAAACCGTCGTTTTCACTTTGAGTGGTCTAGTGGAATTTTTTCTAGAGTATATCTTGCTGGTGTTTAGACTCCCGTGTGCTACTATGTTACATTGTTAAAATTGATAATCGTATGGAATTTGCTTACAGAATTGTGACATCATGGTTAAAAATAAGACTAATTGTAAAATATTGATAATGCTCAGAAAAAATTTCCCATGACGTGCTATTACAATATCATCGGTCTACGCAGTTACTGTGTGAAGATCCTTGCAAAATTTAAATTTTAACAGGATCAGTTCCGTTTTATCAAGATGTCATGTGGACAGACATTAGAAATGACATTTTAAATCCCCTAGATTTAAAGACTTTTGTAACGCCCAGCCACAAAAAGTACCGATAAAACCATCAATATTACGCCAGGCCTGTATAATTTTTATGTGTATAAAGTTAATATGGCCCTTAAAATGAAGTGGGGATATTTAGTAGACAGTTTTTTGCCCTTATAATCTGCAGCTTAATGTGGAGGGATAAACCCTTTCGCTGCTTCGCTCTTTTACAAAACATATATTCACTAAGTTTGGGTTAGCAATAAGTTGTAAAATTTATAACAATATCCGTTTGTGTATTTAATGAAATGGTCTAATGCATGTATATGTGATGTGAATCAGTAGGTGGAAAAATCTAATAATTTAATTGCGCGCACTGCGGTACAATGAAGTGTCCTAGTAATGATCCAATAAAGTCTAACTATAGTTTTTGATAAGTGTTTGGTATGATCTTCCTCTTTCTTGTAGAGTGATTACAACAAAAGTTTTGAAGAACTAAGCAATAGTACTATATACAAAGACAGTTTAGGAATGTGTGAAACTTTATCACATGGATAGTTTTTATTCTAATTAATTTATTTGACAGCTATAATTAACTTACATAAAATCGGAAACACCCTGAGACAAACTAAAAATCGGTAACACATTGGCTGGAAATAAGAACCTATTATTTAAAAGTTGAGTAAATAAATATATTTTAGATTACAAATAATATTTTAATTAATTTAACTATATCATTTGGCAGAGGTTTAAAATTTTCATTTTGAGCTTCTTCCGCCGGCGACTTTCTTTCAATCTCTTCAGACCTGAACATGACTCCAGAATTACCCAGGAGTCAAGTCTGAAACAGAGTTCCACATACCAAAAGACGCTGCAATGAAAGGAAGGTGAACTGGAGCTAAATTCAAAGTTTTAAATAATGAATCAACCCTTCCTACCATAACCCAGTTTATCCTTAATAAGACTAAATTATATTTTTCAGAAAAAGTGTTTGAATTGACTATTGAACTACATATAGAATATAAACCATAGCTTTAAGAGATATTATAAATTTATATGGATTCACATAATTTTTTTTACAACAAACATTTTAATATATTTATTCGTTTTAGTTTGGTTATAAAAGTGTCCTAATTTCCGTTCAAATACTTATACAAACTAATTTCATATTCCTTAACTGTAAATATAAATTACTATTATAATAGAAATTATGTACAATAGTAACAATTATTTATTAATAGTCTGTAGATCGATATAAAACCAGCTGTACTGGAATAATGTACCATGGTTAAAAAAGTAACAAGGATCCTGACTTACAATCGGTACGCTCCGTATTTAACACTTGTGATTACTAACAACACAATAGAGGCTAGCCAAACTGTTTTGATTTCAATATTTATGATTTTTCATGTTATAATTCAGATTAAAAAATACTATTATTGTTAAATTGTTTATATTTTGTAAAAAATTGCACGTGGGTTTGTATGAGTTAATGGCAACTCACACAAGCACTGTTTCATGCATATTTATCTGCAGTATGCAGGTTTCCAATAATAGAAATGTTAAAGCTACTCGAATCATCAATCCTAATCGTCCCGAACTCTATGGTGCTCTTTACATTTTATATAAACTCCTAAATAAGTTTCCCATATAAAAATGCTTTACATAAATCAAATTCCTTATCTTAGAATTTCTTCTATAAATTGGTTCCTATTTTATTTAATCACATATAACAAAAACACAAGAAACGCTACACCAGGTTGTCCCGCATAACAGCCTTCGATGTATGCAAAAATGTATATTAGACCTAATATCTGTTACTATGTCACATGTTAAAATGTCATATTATTGTTACTCCGAATTCCTTACTCCGCAGTACTACAGTTTATACATTTTCACTGCCATCATCTGCTATCATGGTTACCCAATTGGTCTCATGCAAAATATTTTTGCTAATCGCTCTCGAAGCAAGTCCTAATTATTTATACATGAACCATAGATCAAATTTATTTTTCCTATATAGAAATGAAGCTAAATCCACAGGTCAGTAGGTTTACTAAATGTCAAGCCGTAAGTTATTACAGACAAAAATTATTTTTTATGCGACCATCCCTCCATTAAAAAGCTTCACTGAGGCTCAGGTATAAAATTAAAATGAATTTGCATCTGGATGTATTTTATTTACGGATTTTAGTTCTATTCATAACACCAAAATATTTTAAGGAAGGTTTCGAATTAATTGTTTTTTTTGAAAATCTGTGAAAATGTTTTAGAAGATATTGAAAAATACTTGTAAGTTGTTAAGTGACTATACTGTGTCATGCTATGTATGATTTTAAGGTCCTTTGTAACCAAAACATTACCAATAATCCCATAAAGAAAATTTTCTTAAATTGGTTAATAAACTGGATGTCACCGAAAAATAAGACTTTATACCTTCTTAATAATGCCTGGTAAATTTAAATAATTGAAGTTCTAAATAATTATTAAGATTTTAATAAATATGACTATCAACAGTCTTGTATATTAGCCCTGTTCCCACTGAAATTATACTGAACAGTTGGGTAAATAAGTTTGAATTATTATCACCAATGATTACATGCCGAGTGTGAAGTTATTGGGAACGTTAAAAGTATTGGTCAGGTCCGAGAATTGATGCAGCTTATAATCAGCATTGTCTCTATATAGCGCCAGTCAAATCTATTTGTTATTCTTTAAAGTCTTTTTGCGTATATATAAAAACAGTGGCTAATCCGTAAAATAATTATTAATTGTCCAGAAATAATCTAAAACATTAATGTAGAGAAAGGGTGATTTTAATTTTGATTGCGTGAAACACTCCCACCGTGACTCCATCAGTTTTCATTGACCATTATTAAGGAAATGATTTTTGATTTTACATGTAACACGTAAGTAAGTGAAATGTTTGCATGCACTCAAATCAAAATACTTAGTTCACTTAAACAGAACCAGTCATATTTAAGTGCCGTAATGTTAATTTGGTATTACAGCTTCACATACATAACAAAACTTTCAAACTATATCAAGCGCACAATTAGGCAAAAAGTTTTGCGTGTTTTTTCTTTCAGATCAAGAAGCCAGCCCCCCCCTACACCCACAACAATATCTCAACACGGGACAGATATATACCACCCCCACGCAACCCAGAAGTCGAACCCCCCCCACAGACTTTTAAAAACCCATCCAAATTCCTCAGGCGTATTTGTTTTAGCTAGTTATTTAAACATTAAAGTGATCAAGAAAATTAACTTTTTTTGTGTATATATTCCTTAAAGTATTAATTTTTGAAAAATTTATTCAAAAGTAAAACAGAGAATTACTGTTACTTCCAAAGCTAAGCTACTTTGTTATTTATCACGACAGACAGCAATGGGAATAAAATATCCATAAAAGGACATCCCATATATTTCTATAACGCTTAACCCGAGGCCCTTAAATTTTCAAACCAATTTCCCCAAATTTGACTTAAGACTTTTCGTTATGTGCTTTTTATTGGCTCCTAAATATACCATTCCAAAGGTAATGGAATTTTTAGAGGTTCAATCTTTAATTTTATTTATTTACGTTTGAGCATCTCTTGGTTTTAACTTTTTCCTATACAATTATATTATGGGATCAAATTTGAAAAAATTGCTGTTATAATGACTGAATATCCACTCATGTTTTATCAACTTCCCTGGCAATTTCCTCATTATTCTTGTATTTTTTTAATCACTTCAATTTATAAAATTGCTAACTTTAATAAGCTAATTGTCCTTTTATCAATTAAGCAAGCAATTATTATTAAGTTAGGGAAAATTTAATCTCCATATAATTTGACTTCTCTGTAAAAATTTCTTAACTTTTTGTGCAAGGCAGTAAAAACCTACAAATACAAAACAACACAGAATTAATATTGCACAAAGCATACAAAAGATGTAAGAAATACTCAAGCCGGTACTTGCATATACTCGTGTAGAGAGCCCGTACTAACTGACGTCACCGACAGTCAAGTCGTAGTAGTGCATTTTCTATTCAAGGGACAGGCAACCAAATGTTCTTCTGGAAATAGTCAACCTCATTTTCTAGTCCAACACATTTCAAAATTCTGTTTTTTTTTGTCATAAGATTTCCCTTCACCTCTTAGCATTCTTTTCGTGGATTTGTGATGACATAAATGTAATTGTTTATTTAACATGGTGTTACTACTTTCAATATTTTAAATACTAAAATATATATATATATCCACTTTTAAATCGCCTATATGATGCAGATTGGCGTTGCTGTGTTACAGGAAATATTTTTTTCTTTTTATTAGGGGTATTCGCATTTAGATTTATCTAATAAAAGGTTTTTATACTATGTGCCGTTATATTGGTTTTAAGATATTATGATAGGAAATAATAACCATCCAAATTAATGATACAATTTCCGAAAATAATTGGCACATTGTGAGTATTATAAATTTATTACGATTATAGGTTAAAGCTGATTTAATTACAACCCGTACTTTACTGTGTTTTAAGTACTGAAAATTTATAATGGCGATATTACTTATCCAATTTCCATGACATAGTAATGGTTTCATATAAACACGACATAAATCTTCTCAATTTTTACATTAATGAATTGCATTCTATTTATGTTGGAAATTTAAATAAATACTAATTTTATATAGAATTTAACTTTACAATAACAAATTGGCATTTCAAGTTGCAAAGTGAAAACAGGTATCAAATTTATAAAATAAACTAAGCCAATCGAAGTAGTCATCTCTCACCAAGGGCGATAGTAACTTCTCACAAGCACTGCCCTGGACAGCAATAAAAAATGGAGAAAACGCCCTCACCTTGATATTTAAAATGGTTGCGATACTCACGCTCCACGGCCCCTAGCGGCTACAGAGCTAACAAGGTTGACGACACGCAACGTGACCGCGAAATTGTTTCTGTTATCTTAGGCTTAAATAAACACCGCCCGCCACACACCTGCTACGTATCTACAGGGTGTATAAACAAACCCCACTCCCCTCAACGTTTGAGGGGGGCTTTGATAAATTACAAAACGATTAACGAGTAAAATCAATACACCATTTGCACATCTTTACTGGCCTCCTTTTATATCTACTTTTTGAAGTAACTACTAATTTTTTTGTCGTGACAGGGGGATGGCCCGCAAGGAGTCAAAAGGGAATCTCAAATATTACGTAGGTCGAGTAGTACATTAAATTAAATGTTCTGTATTAAGTAGAGATACGATGCCGCAGTATTTGACTTCAAAGGGCCGCAAAATTTGATTTATCTCTAAAATCAAAAATGGGTATTAAAAGTTTTTAAACATTTTGCAATGTAGGTCATATTAGAGATGGTTTTATATTCTTGTGCTGGCTCGAGATATGTTTGAAAACTAAACTTATTAAATGAACTACTTAATTCAAGAAAAGGTTTATAAAGGTAGTAAGTGACTCTTCTTATCCAAAGAAGGATGGTCTAACAAAAAAAATTAAACGTAAGCTTAACTTAGCAATGAAGGATTGCCTATCATCCCACAGAAGTTTGGTGACACTCTTTTTTTAACATCCTAATATATATAGTTTTCTGATTTTTTTCGTTTAGGTTTCTGGAGTTAATTATGGGCAAAAAATGGAAACGATGTCCCCCAAAATTCCGTCATGAGATCGATTTCATTAGGCTTATGTAGAGTATTCCTATGCGATTACTACAATAAAATAAAATAATTTTTAATTTAAATCATGATTGCTGTATGATTTTTTAAGTTTATAGTTGTTTAAGTTTACATTATATACGTATCGGGAACTAGTTGGAAACAAATTACAATGTTAAGGTAATTAATTGTAGCTTGTATATATATATATATATATATATATATATATATATATATATATATATATATATATATGATATATAGACATAAACTATATTGAAACATGAAATTTGGGATGGATGGAATTAATTTTAAAAAAAGCGCTCTCACTAATTGCCTACATTCGTTATTAAATTGTACTGCATTTTCAAACATTTAAAATTTACACTCTCCTTATTGAATTTACAAACAACCATGTCTATAATGAAAAATGTGGAAAATAAGATTGGTAAGATGAAAATTGATCTACAAAAGGAAGCTGTGTAGGGTCATAAATCTGTACTAAATCATAAAATTAAGTACTTAGAGATAAGAATTTAAGTTTAAAAAGATCTCATATATGAACAACTACAAATAGATGACTCAACTAAAAGTGTTATGTGTTAATAAACAGAAAAAATTATAATTCACAAAATATCTTATAAAGAAAACCTTTAACAGAAGAGGGATTACACCAGTAAATAAGCTAACTGTGGTCACTGATAGGTAGGGATATGCAAAAAGTTTTTGATGGAGAATTATCCAAGTGGTTTTTCAAACATTTGATTATGTACTTCCTGGTGCTGCTTGACAGGCAGTAATTGGTGCTTTAAAGACCAATCCATACATTAATAAACAATCAATAATATCTTGCTAGTTGGAGGCTCAAGTGACATTGTTGCAAGACATTACTGACTATCAATTACAGATATTTTGTTGAAGGTTTGATCAATATGAATGGGAAGATCAGGTGAAAGGACTTCAACACACAAGTAATAATATTGGGCACTATGCTATACTGGATAATCCATATTGTTAATATAAAATGAAATTATTAGATCAATTAACTTTCAAAACAGGGAAATATTTTGTATCATTTTAATAATGTATACGTATATTTGGATATCTTAAATTATTGGTGTGCTTCAAAGACATCCGTTCATATGAATCAGGGGTTCCACATCCTGTAGAAGAGGAAAACAACATGTAAGTTTATCTATTTGATTCATATAATTAATGAAAGAAGCAAACTCAGTTTGGACAAGATTGTAGTGGAAAATAAACATATAAATAACCAGAATACATTGGAGTAATTAAGACAAATATAAAAAACATTTTCAAAAAATAAGGGTTAACATTTACTCCCTGCATTTCTGCAGCTTTTAGTTGGGAAAGACAAATAAGTCTAATGGTGGCAGAGAAATTTAAAAAGGAATTAGTAAGGTTCTGCTCTGATGATCTTTCTTAATACACATTTAATGTTCCAGGAAACATCCGTGTAGATGAATATCAAGCATAGTCATAGTCAAACTACTTTATTCTGTAATATGTACATAGGTACAAAGAATAGCGTCACTACAATGAAACTAAATACTACTATTAGTAACGTAAATCACATTGTAACTTAAGTCATATATTTTTAGTAATTCTTTAAATCAGGGATTCTCAACCCCATTCCCTATAAACGAAGTGTGTGTTATGATTTTTATATAAGTTTTAAACTGATTTTCCTTTGGCCAAAATAAATGTTTTTGAAAAGTGACTTTATGTACTTTATGAGAATATAAGTAACCGGATGTAATGCAAACAAAATGTAGGATTATTGTCATTTATCACATAGGTATTAGTCAAACAACCGCTTCTTTTTTATTCAAAAACATAAAAGCTTTCATTGAAAACTACTCTCCTACTCCAACTCAATTGAAATTATAAATTAATTTGTAATCAATCAAATGATTAGCACAAACTTTCTTTCTCTGCAAATTCTTGTTAAAAAATACAATATATTCCTCTTAATCATTATGTTTCTTGAAATCAAAATATGAAGACCACATGATTATCTGGTCTTGGTGAAACTTTATGCGAAGTATGTATTTATAATATTTGTATAAAAAACTTCAGATTTTTTATAAGAATAAAATCCATTTTATATCCAGTTTTTTACTTAATAAAATGTTTTTAAAAAGAACCTTACAAGTTTAGATTAAATATTTTGAACTTATAAGCTATTAAATAGTTTACAAATATATTATATTGATTTCAAGGTCCATCTGAGGTTTCTTTAACTTTTTGGATTTAGAATCTGAATTATTAAAATTAATATTGAATTAAAAATTTACATAAAATTAAAGAATGCTTCTTTATCATTGAATATCTTGTTTTTCAGTCGTAAATGTTTAGATTTACACCTTACCTATCACAAAAAATTAATATTGCAATTTATAAATATAATTCTTGATTCTTTTAAAAGTTCTTTTAAAAAAAAACAACATTTGTGTTTTGTTTTTTCATGGTTTATACATTTTGAATAATTTTACCAAGTACTGATCTGCATGTTTAGAATGATTTTTGAAGTAAAACCTCTTTTCATCACACCAACCTGATCAGGTGTAGAATCTGCCCTTCATCAGCGGAACCAAAAAATTTTAAATCGTGCCCAATGAGAGTAATACACTCATATAAGAATATCCATTGAAGGCAAATCATAGTAATAAAAATATATACTTACCAAACCGTCCTAAAATTAATCTCGCCACATCAAGTCAGGAACTTCTTCATTGGCGTCCAACACATGTCCAGTACCCTTTCCTACCTATAGCTCAAAATGATAGCAGTGTAGAGATATACTACTATGAATATCGAAAGGAAGTCATTCAGGAAATCTTAATCAAGTAATAAGTATCCGATGACATTTATTATCTCCAGGAGTAAGGGATTCAACTAAATATTTAAGTCTGGTTTAATATATTAATTTAATTATACAATACAAATGTACTTCTATATAAATATAACTATGTTTAAAACATTTTCTCTCCAGTTTATAAATTTGAGAAGTTCAGTTACAATCAATTAAAAAAGAATAATCAGTTAATAAAACAGGACACTTTTTTTCACAAAATTATAATAAAATCATTGTGTATAATTAACATAATTAAATTACAGACACAACTGGAATGTAACAATGTTCTTAACAATCATATATCTTTTCTTATAAATAAGTTCTACTATGGGGTACGTAAGCACAAAATACTATTAATTTAGTCAATCTATTAATTAAGAATTATTCTATATTCAAATCTGTAATAGTATTTATTATATATTATAAAACTTATTACGTATTGTGTCATAAGTTCTGTAAAATGATTTGAAATTTTGTAGTTTCAAATTAAAAATATGCTGTCAAGAAACTAAGTTTCCACATCGATTCAAAATATGTGAACACAACGTAATAAAGATTAGTGAAAATTGAATACAATGTGATCCAGACTAATTTATTACACACGTTGCTGTATAAAGTCATCTCAACATTAAAACCAACCAAAGGATTTCACATGATTATCTTTTTGATTTCTTAAACCAATAGGATGTGTAGTGCTGAACTAAAAAAATAAACATCATTTTATTTTAGATCCCTTAAGATAAAAAATTTAAAATTTAAGTTCATCTGCACTTAACCTTGTTAACAAAGTCTGTTTTGGCATCCATATCCGTGTTGATTGTTTTAATGTTTGCCGGGGACATTCTAGTCTGCCACTATCGCTTTTCTTATATTTATTAGGTTCTCGTCCTCATGGCACAATTGAAGGTGTTAAAATATATCGTATAATTAGTATTATAATACACTTTATTTCAACTAGGAAATTTTGTTGTGGTGTTATGTATAATATTAAATTTTCCCTTAAAACACATGAATTCCCAATATAACACAAACTAGTAATTATCGGTGTGGTTTTGATTTATTTAAATATTGGTCCTAGCTAGAGAAATAATACAAATATACTTAAAGTACAAATATATGCACTTAATGATGAAAATTATAAGAATAACTAAATTTTACTGTAAAATTGGATATTTAGTAGGAGTGAACTGAGATATCTCATGAGATTATAACAATCAGAATAACATTAAATATATTCTTATAAAAGAGCCGGAAAACGTTTGAAATATATTTTCCACTAAAAAGCTTTAATGAGTATTTCTCATATCTCATTAGTTTGTCTTAAACCTTATATAAGTCACGTGAAGTAATCGACTGAAATGTAAATTTTAATTTACTATCCCTTCCAATGCCATTCAAAATGTAAATGTATACAAATACTATATATATACATGTTGTACAATAAAATTGAAGGTAAAACATTTGAATGTAGACTTTTCATATGATCAAGCCAAGTCATGTTGGGTGTATCTTTATTACTGTAAAAAACATTTTAGAAGAAACAAAATAATACACAAATTTGTTTTTCAAAATTATATAAAGGATTTTTTTTTTTACGGGAGAGGATTTGTCCTTATGCCTTTTAACGTCTAACTCTGTGTAAATTTTTGAAACAGTTGTCTTTAGCAAAGACTGACATATTTAGTCAGCATGATAAAAACGGGTGGATAACCTTTGCAGTAAAAGTCACAAGTCCTATAGTATAGGTTATGTAAACCTACACTCGTGGTCAGATAACTTAAACTGCGCCAGCCATGTGAAATTATGACCACAAATCCTGCGGTCTACAGCACCTCGTACACCTTGTAGCCAGTGTTGCCCTTGCGCCTGGCTGTCAGTTTTACGTGTCCAATAGGCGGGATTTCAACGACTCGCTTGTAGGTCTAGTGGAAGTGCATACCTGTGGCCTACAATCAACAATAACACAGACCCAGTTTTTAAAACTGTAACCGGATTTAGTACTAGAGGCAGGACATTTTGTTGGATGACTATTTGGCTGACATTAATATGTTTCCAGACTTTTGGATTCAATCGATTTATTTTAAACAAAACTAGTTTTGGCATTAGGATATGACACATTTTTTACTCATAATATAAGTTTATTGTAAAAATAAAAAGTTTATAGTACTTATAGCATAGGAAGTCATTGGTATGTATCAAAAGGAGGAAAACGTATACATTTGCTAGGAAACTAATTTATTTTACATTTATGTTAATGACCTCATTGAAATCTTATAAATTTTCAATGCTATTTGAAGTGAAACGCTTTAGATATAAAATTAGTAAAATATAACTGGAACGACATTTTTATAAGTAATATAGTATAAGCCTACTACTATATAAACTGAATCTACTTTGGAAACAAATAATAAATAATATAGAAGATTTTAACCAAAAATAAATCCCAAAACACGCTGTCATACAAATTTAAAAATTAGTACTTTAATCAAAAGTAAATCACAAATATCAGTGTTAAAAACATAGTCTTATTCCAAATTTTGTAACGATTAAATAAAACGAAATTTCGTTAAAACCCGTAACATCACCATGCAGTGTTTGGGATAGGATCTTTAATGAACTTTTATGTAATCTAAATACTAAATGAAAACAATTGGACCTACATAAACTTGGTTCATGAACAGAAAAGAATTATTACAATTAAGACTCATACTGTGCATTTTGAACAACCACATTGTAGCATACATGTTAAAAAAAATTAGGACATTTCAGTATATTACTTCATTTCTACATAAAGGTTAAATCTTTACAAAATTTATATTACAACTACAAGTTACAATATTTGATTCTTAACATTTAAAAAAATTACAATATAAAACTTAATTGTTTCTTGTATCATAAAATCATTTAAGATATGCTTAACAAATTTAGTTAATGATATATATGGACTAATCCTAATGAATATGTATCTATAAATTAACTTTGGAATCAAACAATGCATAATATAGAAGCAATTACTTGTATACAAATCCCAAATACGCTGTCATAGAAATATAAAAGTATGACTTAAATTGAACATGGATTACAAGTATAATGAGTAAAGCAGCCTAAATTTTTTTTATTTATTATCTTTTTAAGAGATTAAAAAAGATAATAAATAAAAAGTTTTGTTACCTTAGTAACATGTGTGGTGATTCGGATGGATACTTCCATAATAACTGTTTTAATTTATATAATCCATACGTGAAAATAAAAATAATATAACCAATCATGGTACATAAACAGAAAATTATTACACGTTATGTATGACTCCTATTGTGTATTTTGTACAACAACAATATATAAAAATACAATGAAAATTAAATTTCTTTTACGAAATATAAAAAATTCCAACATAGTATTTTTTGGAACCAAACAACAAAAGAAAAACATTTACTGTAATAATCATACATTATGTTACTTTGCATACATCAAACATATAAAAATTAAACAGACTATTTTATTTCTACGTGAATAGGAAATCTTTGCAAAATATGTTTTACAACTACAAGTTATCACCAGTTTTTCATGTAACCAATCTCATATTAATTAGGCTAATTAGATGTCAGAAATGCGTAAATTATATTAAGCTATACTACATAAATCACAAATTGCAATGTATAAAAGAATGTGGTATTACAGAAAGTACTGTAACACAGTCTGAAGAACAATATTTGACTCATTATTTAACAGATTATTTTTTGTTAAGCTGAGTGATGGGTATGTTAAGCTTATTATAAACGGGTATAACAACGAATAAGCAACAAATTTAATAAGTTGTTGACTACAAACACAAATGTAGAAATCGTCCATGTGATTGATTTGAAACTCTTTACTATTGCTGCAAAGTAAGTAAAATTTAGGTCTCTTGTTTCACAATCTTTCTCATTCACAAAACAACTATAACATTGTAGATGAGGTAGTTTCATTGTAAGTAAATTATGCCTAAAATATATTGAATTATATATAATAATAATTAATAATACTAACTTTATTTTCCACCATTTACAAACAAATACAAAACAATATACATTCTTTGGAAATACACTGACAAAAACCAGTAGCTGGTCAGCGTAACAAAAACAAAACAATGTACAAAATAAAATAAAAAGTGTCCTTTCTAATAAAAATAATATTCTGCCAAAAGCTGCTCTCCATGACGTCTGCATCTGATTAAAACGTCCAGAGGCATATGATGAGATACAGTACACATTTTATACACACATACATATAGTATACATAAATATAAAATACAATAGACAAAGTTGCCATTCACTAACCTAAATTCACAATAAATCTAATATATTAATTAAAAGTTTGGCTAATACCAATTACAAGGAAAAATAACAAAAGTTTTAATAATGGTAAAATAAAATAAATTCAGAATTTAGTGTACTATTTGAAACAATTCAAAATTGAATATTCACCTCAAAACATTTGTTAAATCATCAATATTAAGATGTGTCAAAAGTCAAGCTTTCAGCATTTATAGACACATATCCCGTATTGACTACCATAAATTTTACCAGATTATGTTATAGATTAAAACAAAAATGTTTGCCATATAATGTATAGCCCTGTCTAGCTTAGTTTTTCTGTCTGTCCATATAGGGGGTTTTTATTGTAATAGTTTATATCTCAGTGATGGTTTGTGGATATCAAACTGAAACTATATACGTTTAATGGTTAAAACCGTCACATCTTAACACTTTGAGTGCCACAGCGTCGCCAATTTTGACTTTCGTATTTCGATAATATTTTTTATATAGTACAAGACTATTTTGGCCAAATAACCAGACAGCTGTATTCAATAGGTTCCAAACTATCAATAAATATGAGTTTTATGTTGTTTGTCTACTATTTTATCTGTGAAACTTAGTTGTTTGGGTACTTATCAAGAAGCCACTATTTTTGGACGAGTTTTCCTTACAGGGGACAAAACAAATTACAGTAAACAACTAACTTTATTTAACCAATTTTGGAATTTCAAGTTATTACGACAGTCAATGAAATCAAAAACTATAAGAACAAACGTTTCATTATTCGAAAATGTCAGGTCATTCGTGTGTCTATTTGGAGAGATTTGGAGATAGGAAGTATAAACTCATCGAGTATTATTCGATTCGTTATGGAAGAAGGAACGTATAATGAAGTTTATTTTGATCTCTGATAAGGAAAACCCGTCCAAAATTAGTGGGCTGTGATAATACCGAAGTACCTGTGTGATGACTCAGTCTTCCAGTCACGCGACGTAGCGGACGAGTACCGTGTTGCGTAACGGCCATTCTTGTTGTTTATGTGCCGATAACCAAGCATTTGAGTAAATACAAAATAAAATAGTAACTTATACTGTATTTTAAATGTATTTCTCTACAAAAGTAATGTAGTGTTGTGTCCAAGCGAAAAACGTAATTTTCACTGTAAATATTATTAGAGTTATTATTTAGTAAACGTAAACTTTTATGTAAATATGTTAGCAAGTATTTGATTAGCAACATTTACCAATCATATTTATTTGTGTTATTATTGATGTTTTATTAGATTTATTGGGAAAACTACTCATTACTAAGTAATTTCTAAACTCTGACAAATGAAGTACAGTTTATAAAATGTCGGTACCGGGCAGCATTTTGTTAATACATATAATGCCATGTTTAAAAATACTAGAATAAGATATTACACGTGGGTTTTATTT
>NW_025786687.1:0-18254 GCF_021130785.1 Homalodisca vitripennis
CTGTTTCCCCACAGGAGGAACACACATAACATATCACAGAATGAAAAAGGGCAAAAATTAAACAATTCGCACATATTGATAATGGTAAAACATGGACGAGAAAGACACTTGAGCAAGTAAATTAACTTTGGCTAACTTTGTGCACATTGCATTCTATTTGGGGTGTCCAAAGTTAACAATTATTATCTTACTATTATTCCTAATATTTTAAATTTCTGTGATGGTTTCAATATGGCATAGGCTTACACTATTTTTTAAGCTACATAACAAAGATTTTGGGTTTTGCCCTGATTCTGTGTTAAACTGTTTGCTGCAAACCAATCTACTGCTTGCTTCATGGTTGTATTCTACATACTAATGAAATGACTATTTACATCAACTGTCCAACACTTAAAAAAAGTAGTGGCGTCCGCAAACATAGCGGTAATAGGATCGACAAATATTATTTGGCTGATCATTCATAATCAAAAGAAACAATGTTGGGCCTCTAATATAGATCCCTGAGGCACACCTTAATTTACTCTCAACTTTATTTAGATTGATTCCTTACCATTATCTACATATTGCCGACCTTCCAAGTAAGTACGATTTAAAGATAATCTAATTGGTGACCAACCAAACACCATAATAATTTAAGTTTCTCCAAAAGAATTTGTGGTCAATACAGTCAAACGCCTTACTCAGAATCCACAAGCTGTGAACTGAAGCAAGGCGTCCCGGCTTCGTAAAGCATGAGAGACAATTTTTGACAACTTAAGGACTCAAGGGAATCAAACTGTCGATCTATTTTTACGGTGAAAACCAAAATTTGTTGAGTTTTGAAAAAATATCATTCTTCTCAATTAAAAAGGTAACACTCAATTGCCTTATGGTACAACATGTTTCTAGTGATTTTACCAATACAAGGCACAAGAGGATTTACAGGAACAGGTTAGTTACCAGGGAACCCTGGTTTTTCTGTCATTCCCTTCTTGATACACACGGCACAACCTCTGGACTCTGTTCTGTGAAAGTAGGGAAACACAGCTGGAGGCAGAGTGCGATCCTTTATCCCTCTTGTAAGGGCAAGGCGTTTATGCACAGCATTAAGGAGGCAAGCAATATTTACACTAATCACCATTTTCAAAGTATCACTAGACAGGCCATGATACATCCCTTTTGCTTTTGAGAGCACTTCAATTTATTCATCTGTTAACAAACAACAAGTTTTTTTCAGATACGCAGATTCTCCTAATGGAAGTATGGCTTGCTATAGGTATGCACGATGTTCACGCAGAACAGTGGCTTAGAGAGTCCGCAACTAGGTTTGATGAACATGCCCGACAGACCTTTGTGAATAGCGTTTTACTAGACTCGATGAAGAAGTTGTTATGAACTCAATCAGCGGAAATGTTTTGTTGTCTACCGTTGTACTGCTGGGGATGTCTATCTTTTTTTATAAAGAGACCTTGAGGCTGCCTGACGAAGGTGTAGCTTCGCAGAACTCAATAAAGAAGTTGACATTGGCTGACAGTAGTTTGGACTAATGATTATACTTGATTTCCCGTGTCCCCCCCCACTACCGTGACCTCTTGATCTCCTTATAGGACCCTAAGATCACAGGTTCGGCGTCGTCCAGTAGTTTTTGAAAAACTGTTACGGCTAACCCCATCACCCAACTTCCTTAAAAATTTTCAGCTCCTGGGAGTTATTACCGACATGCCACCAAAAGAGAGCAAGACTGTGATTATAAAAGACCAGGACGTAACTTCTTCACCGGCTAATTGAGCTTTACAGCTTTTACCACATCATTCAAAGGGGCAACCTACTCATATTGACTATTTCTAAAAACTTAGTTGAGATAACTGGTACAAACATTGGGTTCTCTGCTGTCAATTGTTTTTGTCACTTGATAACGTTCTAACCAGTCAATTTGTTTTCCCCCCCACTTAAAAGGCAAAATTTAAAAATACAAAATGCTATTTTACAGAAATGTTTTCCTAACCATTTGTTACTGCAGGAGGTTCTTCTTTTGGGACGCAAACTTCCAGCACAACAAATTACATTTTATTTCCATCTCGTACAAGCCGCATGACATGATTGCTGCTATGTTCATGGCCATACAATCCTTTGTACTCATAAAGCAGATGTCTCAAGTTATCTGTGAAAATATTAGTCCAGACCAGTTGTATATTCCATAGTATGGTTGATTGTTGACAGTAGGTGACAGCGTTTAAAAAACTGAGGTCAAGAATCAATTTTCACACATTGCTTAACTGATAGGCGAAGTTCATAGCTGCACGTCAAATTTAGCGCATTAACATCACCCACACTATAACATATGTAAGACCTTTGAAGTCTGACCCAAATAAATTAAATAGCTGACTCCAGTTTTTCTAAGAAATATATCTTGTCTATCACCAGCTGGAGAGTGATAAAGAGGCTTATTTGTCGAGTAGTAATAGGTTGATGGTAAGAAAGACAAAACATTGCTGTACATTAGTCAAAAACATGGGAGCTCTTCACAGAATTGAATCCCCCGCTATTAAAGACGCTCATACCTTAAAGTTACATAGTAGCTGAAATCAAAATATGCCTGTTTTCCACCTCTAATGTAGATTACTTACTTCTGCCGGAATAAGAGATGTGCTCGCACATAGCTCCCTCCACCACATCCCACTACAATCCCTGTTCCGTGATCAGCTGAGCCCAAACTGTTTCACACAAACACAAGGACAGGTACATAATGATTTTACTCACCCCCCCCCCCCCCCCCCCCCCCCCCCCCCCCCCCCCAAAAAAACCCCCCCCCCCCCCCCCCCCCCCCCCCCCCCCCCCTCCCCCCCCCCCCCCCCCACCCCCCCCCCCCTCCAACCACACCACCACCCCTCCAGGACACTTAACAATATTTTTCTTTTTCTTGCAAACCTTGTACATTTAAAGAACAGTAATCTTTAGGTTAGGACTTTGAGGTATAGGCCTATATAGTGACGTCTTGTTGTCCGGCGATCCCTGGTAGGCACCCGTCGCACCTAATCGTAAGTAGTCGTCACTAACCTCAACATTAGTTCCATCCTCAATAGAAGGGAGTACAACAAGCTTAGATGCCACAAAACTAGGCCTAAGTATTTTTGCAGATTCCGCCTGTACAATTTTCCGAAAAAAAGAAGCCTCATGTGGGCTTCTTTCTCGGCAACGGGACTTTGGCGATTATAAACACAAACCTGACTTACATAAGAACCTTCAGGCCAGAATTCTTCAATCAATATACTGTGGGTCCACAAACCGCGGGACAAATGGACAATGCGTATTTTAAATGAACTGTATCCTGGAAACTTATTTTTTGTAACTATTGTGTCCACTCGTCAAAATATTAATCTTTTGAACCTTTGGCTCGAGCATTAACATGATGTGCTTAATATTGTCAACTTTTCAACACCTTCAGGCAGAATCCTAAGAAACAAATTAATATACTTATTTGTATTTTCACACAATCCTTCAGTCTATTCGTCTATTTAAAACACGAAGCGCGACCACGCCCGTTAAGAAACTGAATATCATTTTTGGGGTTATTTTTTAACCTTTTATTCCGGTTTGTTTACGCTTTCCTGTATTTCACTTCAATACAATCCGTTATTGGAGTTACTCACGTTCCTCTTCCTAAAGACGCACTTGTTTCCCACATTGGTACGATGGGAACAGGACGGAACATTCTGTTGTTTTTTTTTTGCAGACCTAGGGACGTGATGTGTTGCGAACAGGTAATGCCTGGTGTTTCTCATGTAGCCTGGCCTGACCTCACCGTTTGTCGTTTTTTTTCCATTTCAGACAGGTTTCTTTTTCCACGTTAGCAAAAGTTTTAGGTTGGTAGTCACGTGAAATTTCTTTGCTCTTTACAGGAAAAAGGTGAATTAACCCTGGCTGTGCTGCGTGGGTCAAAATATGTTTGTCATTTACGCTTCTCTAACTGCACATACATACAGTTATATGTAAAATTCAAATCTTTGGTTTCTTCCCAAAGAAGAGAGTCAAATTTTCGGACAAAGCAGATTTTTAAATGGCACCAAGCATAAGAAACAACCACTAGCTATTTCCCAATATAAATGTCACCAATAGCCTTCTGTGTGATTATTCACTGATTGAGGGTTAGTTTGAGCATTGTTCATATTTGCATAATATTTAATTGATAGATTCTGAAGTTCTCTAGCTTGATTTTGTGTTAGATCCAGAAATATTGATCGGTAATCAAATTTTTTTAAATAAAATCAAAACATTTACACATACTCGTTCCTCAATTCCTTTTGCTCTCAACAGCACTAGCAACTTCAGGTGATGTAACTGCACAGCAACTCGTAGAAGATGTATTTCAAGATCGTCTAGCAGACCGGTTTGCCCCAGACAGCCATCACAACTTAAAATCCCCGATTTTTCCCCTTTTGAAATATGAATATTCATCTTTTAGAGATTTTCCTTGCACAATGAAAGTGGAATCGCAGCTCGTTGCAAATTCCCTCGGCACATAATGCCCGACCGCTGCTAATTAGTGACCCTTTATAGAACAAACACCACACAACAGAAATTTTTGTTTCTAAGGCGCCATCTTGTATCCGTATTATCGTTGTAAAACCCTCTTCACGTTAATTTATATGTTCGTTTTTCACTTATCTACCAACAATTTGTTCCATTTTCCATTTTATAAATTACAAACAAATAACAACTGTAATGAAAGGACTACCTAGTGCACATAAATTAATCATAGAAGTAGAAAGTATTATTTCATTCTATTAACAACATTAAAGGAATCATAAAAACAATGGTTACAAATCAGAATATGAAGTAAACAATTCATTTATTAGCTGTCGTAATAATCTATTATTCACCATTTTTAGAAGAGACAATCTAACAAATTTTTATTAGAACTAAAGACATATGCAGTTTACAAAAAGATGTTCAATTTCGCTACAAACGAGTTACAGCCGATAGGGCAGTTCTACTGATAAATGATAACGTGCTATCACAACTATAAAACACACACTTTCGTCTTCTCAAGTGGTTCCTTTCCATCTTGTACATATAATATGTTTTGACGCGTTCCACCCATGCAAGCACATCCTTCAATGCACTTGTAATTACTAACTCTGAATTGGGTGATTTTAGTTAATTTTTGGACCATGACCTTCTCTAAAGACACGCAAAATAACCAAGTCTAGTGACACAAAGAACTTTTGTTCATTGATGCATACATCCGAAAAAATTGACTATTAACCAATTTACGACAAATTTAAATGAATACTAAAAGGTCTCGTTTTTAACACATGTATGTGGTCCATGTCAATCACATGTATCTGGTAGATGCTTAGTTTAACAATTTTCCGCTGGCAAGTTGACATATCTGGGTTGGAGAGTAACAGCAGATTGAATTGAGCAATTTTTGATTTTGTTACTGAATCTTTTAACTTAAACTGAATTAAGGTTTATTTTTTTCTGTTTGGAGGGAGGTGTGGTTATAACAATTAAAAGTGGTATATATTCGTTAAATATTAATTTATATCAACTACCGCATGCAAAGGTTGGGTTGAACCCACAAAATCCAAGTTTGGTCCCATCTAGAAAATGTCATATAGTTATAACTGCCTGGTAAGTCACCTGAGACACCAAGAACCAAACTTACTTAACCAACTTGGGCACTCTGTAAACGTAGCCGGGATTATGTGTTAAGTGAGATTCTATGCATAAAACAAGGAAAAAACCAATTTTTGTGTTAGTAATTCAAGAACCATAGCCAGGAAAGAATATTTGGGAGGGGGGAGTCCAGACAACCTGATATGTTATTCTCCCGTAGTGGACAGAGAGTAAGGCCCTTTATTTTGTTCCTTAAGAAAGTTCTTTGACTTCGTTTCGTTTGTTGAGAATGAATCTTTCAGCAGTACATCAGTAATACTGAATTATTAAAATAATAATAAAATTCGTATTACTAAAAAAGTAAGATTTTGGGGGGGCCGAACCCCTTGGATCCCTTAGCTGGCTACGCCCCTTAAATTAGTAATTTATTTTTGTTATTTTTTCATGCAGGTTCCCATATTTTCCAAATGCGCCAGTTATTGTATACAACATTTTTCCTTGGTTAATTTAATCCCTTTCCACAACCCTTACACAGTGTCACAAACCCTATAAATCCATCAAATTGAGGGTTTACTAAAATAAATTTAAAATTTAAAAAACACAGTTTCGATCCCTGATTTTTAAGATTTTAAAATAAAATAAACCATCACACTCACACTTGATCATTTTGCGTTGGTTTATGTACTGTAGATCTGTTAAACCCACAATAAGTTCAGAATTTTGAAGATGGCTCACAAATTGTACAATAGAAACTGACGTTTCACAGTTACACTGTTTGTGTTACACTAACCTCTCTAACTACAACGGCGCAATGAGTAAAGGTGTACAAAGAACGTTTACCAAAAGAATTGAACGGGATTGCGAATTATTGTAATTGGAAAGTCAGGATTTCCCCAACTGTCCCAACGCAACAGAGGTATATGACCGCAAGTTCAATGAGTGTCTAGGACTTCATATAAATCTGACCATATTGATCACGACTCTACACTTTGTGACTTATTCTCATAGTTAAGCAGTTGATCTTAAGCAAATCAACCCCCCCTATTCAGTGATCAGATACATTTTCTACATTCACAATAATTGTGAATAGTATAATGTATTGATATCACCATCAACATCATCCAAGTCATTTCATTTACTACTCGTTTTTATACCTAAACATTTACGTCCATAGTGTCCATAGTTGAAAGCTGATAGTTGAGGGGGGGGGGGGGTGGTGGGGGTGACGGTTTCCGGGGTTATTTTGACCCTGATGGTATATTGCGAGTGTTCTCTAACACTGTGCTAGGCCAATTTCTTTCTGGATCTCAGTGCGCAGACCTCCGCATTTAGCAGCCTTCATTGCCATTGTGATCATACGCTTCATAGAGTAAACTTTGACACCTGAAAACATATATTGAGAAGTGTGTTTTTGTGACTTACTGGTAATCTACATATAAAATACTAGACACAAAGCTGGTAATGATAGGTCAGTTAACAGAGAAATTTGATCCCCCACCCCCCCCCCCCCCCCCAAACAGATAAAAAATGCAAAACAATAGTTTTGAAAACTCTAACTTAGAAATTTTTCAGGTATTACACTGAATTTATTTGTGAAGCGAAAATGTCTCTTTAGTGGAGCTGATTTTTTAATATATACACACAAATTGTATTAATGTTATCATTGTTGAGAGCTTAAATTCTTATCTTTTCTTACTAAACTTGTTTTAATCTAAAAAATCGAGTTTAGTAGTAAATCGAGACAGTGTAACATGTTGTATTTAGAGAGAGCTCTACCTATAAGACACATCGAAGCTTTGGTCTCTTGTAGTTGAGCCGATTAAAGAGAAGAGATGTAGGGTGGTGTGTCACATCACATTTCGGATGACCTTCACTAATTCAGAGATATTGTCATCTTCACTCAGACGTGATCTCTACTAGTTCCTAATGTAATCCATTGTAATCTTATCCTGTAAAAGAAATTCTTGATTACTTCAGGAAAAACCATACTTAATATTTGTAGAAACATAAAGCTTTTCCACCTAATGTGGTCAATATAATCAATGTTATTTTGCCCCTGGAATACTAATTATAATCTAATCTAGACAGTGAGTTTTCTGGGCCACTTATTCCTTAATATATAAAAAAATGTATTTGGAATTCACTTGATTGTTTTGTCTATTTGAAAAATATAAAATTTTGTAATCTAATATTTAGTAATGTTGGTTTGTTGTTAACAGATGAACCTTTCAAATTACACAAGCCTTTGTCAAAACTTTGTCATGTATGGTATGTATCAACATTTTCTATAAAACTTAAATTCAATTGTAATTAATTACAAAGAAGCAACCTGCAATGATTATTGAAAAACTAACATTAATCTACAAAAACTTTTTGCCTAGTCTAGAGTGATTATGACTAGTTTTTAGATAAATGTGTATATTACTTTGAAACAATTATAAAACGGTAATGAAATAAAAGCACACAATACAAAAAGTTTTGTGAATTTCCATAACAGTGTATAAATACTAGACACAAGTGGGGGGGAGATATAATGCTTTTAAAACCAACAACAATTTACAATCACTATATAAAAATAGTGGGATCATCTGGGAAGTTTTTGTTTAATATCTGCTAATCCCAAAAGAAATTAAAATAGTAACGGCTAAAGCATATCCAAAGAAATTCAAAAACAAAATCGACTAAGTTTTTATCATTTTAACTTATAAGTTATGTACTCCTGAACTTTGCGTCTGCAAAAAAAAATTAATTTACTTCACTAGGATTTTTAGTTAGCATTAGGTCACTACAGCACACATTTCAAATATAAATTATAGAATGTGACGATTCTTAAATATTATTTATATTACCACCTATTGTTATATTCAACAAATGACAAATTGGATGCATATTGTACACGTTCATTAAAAAATAATGTTTTATCTATTGTTTATCCTCTAGCTCAGATCAATGGCAACTTGACAGTAACTGCATTGATGCAATAACAATGTTTCTGACTAATGAAACTCTCAAATGTGTATCTTTCCATTCATTCCTCACATCCTAACCCAAAAACGTAATACAACACCCTACAAACGTTGATTTTAAGTTTTCACTAAGCAAAACACCTGAATCATCTGTTGTATATAAATAACAGACACAATGCATCTGTGACTCAAAATGGACCTGCCTTCCTCATTGAAACTAACTACGAAGCAAAATAATGACCTAGTCCTGGACACACATGTGGAAAGATATAATTACAGTAAGATGTGTCAAATAATAATGCCGCAATACGAACGCGAAAAAGATTAAATATTGATAAACCCAATGGGACTAATTTGGTGAAATATAACCTAAATTTAAAAAATTCTATTAATTATAGTGTGCAATATACGGCGTGATTAAACTAAAAAGTATTTATTTTTTGAAATAACAATCATAATATTTAAAAAGAAATTAATTTAAAGTAGTTTATAGATCGTTCATCTAGTGGGTAGAGTACGATAGGCGGACCTCCGGATTATTTTTTTAAACTATAGAAATTACTAAAGCGATATTTAATGTATTATACCCATTGATATATTCAACCAATAGTTATAATAACGAGCCCGTAATTCATTTGAACAATAACGCACTACTGTACACACATTTTCACAACACACTAAACACAAGTGGGGGACAATAGGTAACTTAACTTACAATATACACACACAAAGTTAATTAGATCGTTTTAGGGTAGAGTATAATAGAGTGGGGGGGCGACCCGGTTTTTTTATAGAGAAATTACTAAACGATATTTAATTATTATACCCCATCGATATATTCAACCAATAGTAACTCATTGAACAATCATCTGCACTAACTGTACACACATTTTTCATATTCTATACACAATTCTGTTCTATTGTGTGAACGTGATGCTTAACTGAGTCAGGAGAGATAGTTATGGATTTAGTAAAAACTATGTGCAAAACACTAAAAGGTAATTTTCTGTGTCTTTCTCAGTTTCAAAATTTTTGTTTGACGTTTTTTTTTTTTGCATTATGATAAACTCGACAAATTTTCATAGTCAACTGTCTTAATGTTTTTTTGAGCGAATGGTTTATGGTTTTTTTAAAAATTACTTATTCGACAGTTAACTTAATTGTTTAAATATTCGTCTATTAATTTGTGAGTAAACGTGTGACTTAATTTTATAAGTTGATATTGATTGATAGATATCTTACTACGGATATAAAGTATCAAATGATTGTAATAAGCGAAGTATAAAAACCATGTATCGGCTTATCGTACTCTGCCCCGGCCGCCCGTTTTTAGATAACAAGGTTAATATATTTATAGATAATCAATAGTTATCAAATATTAGGTGACGAAAACCAGTAATAAAGTACCGGAAAACTCTTTACACTTACTTCAAATCACACATGCAGTTGGGTAGACCCTAATTCTTCCAAGCTCAGAATTCCCACAAGAAAAAGTAAATCAACCTGAATAACAAGCTTCCCATCCATAAAAACCTACCTCCTTACTTATTTTGTTATCGCTCCTTCATCACCAGAAACTCCAATTTCCCTCTCAGTTCCCTACCATCTATGAATAGATATAACCTAAAATTAAAACCTTTTAATAACGTTTGTGCTAATATATGGTTAATAACGAGAAAAATGTATTTCTGGAATGTCAATATGGAGTTTTACTTTAAATTTTATTGTTAAAAGTGCTTTTAGATCTTTTTAGATAACGCAGCAAAAGTACACCCCAAGCATAACAATAAGAGTAAAACACAATCAGAAACGTGGGTGGGTGGGGGTGTTTTTTTTTATGTAAAACCTCCAAAAATGCGTACCTATAATTGTATATTCCTATTAGTTAAATAGCTCTACAACTTTTCTAACTAGTTAATGGCCAGACTTAATATAAGAAAGTTAATTTGCTATAAAGTATGAATAAAAAATATAGTATTAATATCATAAGTCAACATGTGATTTCCACCGCACAAATTGACTACCCTAGATAGTATGCAAAGACAGCTGATTGGTCCCATCTAATCCCAAAAAGTTTAAAAATGCAAATTTAATTACCCTATTAAACTAATGCAAGTTGTTTTTATTGAGTTTTTATTTGGACTTATAATCTTAAAAACTAGTAACCTCGGCTAAAAAATTATGAACAAACATACATTACATCCACTTAATGGGTGGATTAACTGCAATAATATCTCCTGATATTCAACAATAGAGGTGACTCTTATAATAAGGAAACTTCTTCATTTCACAGCTAGAATAATGTTTATCCCTAATATCATTCAATGCAAACTTATCAACAACTTTCCTCCAAAAGATCCGTAATAACCTATTAACTAATGAGTCTACAGTAGAGAGTTCAAGTTTCACCTCGTCCATCCAATACATGATGTCCAATAACTTCTTTTGCTTTAGGCAAACTAATAAAACTGTTACAGTCACCTCTTTTCAAAGTAAAATGTCATCAATGACATAATTATCAAACACATTGGATAGCCATTAGAAATAATAACATAATGTTAGTGTTATACCAGTAAATATAACCTTGAATTACACAACCTTCAATCCAAGCAGCCGGATCGAACTAGCTCCCTCACTGTGTGGAATTTAATGGCTTCAGGTACAACACGATCAAACCCGCTGATAGGCGTGACATTATAGGACAAGAGAAACACTAGCCCTAGTGCGGGACTGGAGGTGTCCTCCTGCCGAACTACAGATAGCCCGTGTTCTTAGACGCATAGCAAGTGGGAATTGGCCGTCCGCGCGTTTCTCTGAGGCTTCTGACCTCTTCTGACTTTTAATTTAGTTCAGACACCTGGCAAACCTATTAAAATGTCTCACTGTATTTTCAAACCCGCTTTCCGTAGTTATTAAGTACAGCATACATATATTTAAATTACATTTTCAAAGCTCGGATGTTGCAGGATGCAGCACAATTTTTATATTATTGCAGGCAATCAATGTGACAATCCTTCTAACAATGTACCCACTGTGTTTTTAGCTTTTACTCTGAATTAACCACATTTCAGTAATTTGAGTACACCAACAAGGCCATATATATATATATAGATATATAGCTACTTATATTACATCTTTTTAAAAGCTGGAATGCTGGCAGGACTCCAAGCGCAATCTAAATTTATATTCATTAAATCCCTTGATTTTACAACAGTTAATTAAATGGCAGGCAATTACTCTTGTCTACATACAAATAGAAACCAATACAACTGGAGAATCGGAAAGACCCAAAAAGACGTAAAGGAAGTCGAATGTAACCAGTAACCAAACGGTTACGATTCACATGGCGTCGTCTATAAAACAGACAGAGAAAATTATTGACTATTGCCTATACTTTATAAATTATATTGTAATAAATTAGACGGTTACTAAAATCTGAATACTTAACAAAGTGTTTCAAATACTAAAGTCTTCTCAAAAAGAAAATAACGACTCAGAGGTATCAAAGCACATGCGACAGAAAGGATACTATTAGTCCAACCCAACACTGCAACTCTGCAACCTGGCGTAAACCGGGGCGGGGTGGTAGGGGGAACGGGGGGTGGGTAGTCAAACATATCCAGTTCCACTTTCCGTTTCTCGATCCCAAATTGGACGTGGCGTCTTACCCTCGCAACAAATTTATAAATACGCTCAGAACATAACAATCCATACTTTTCAGAACCGTCCCTACATCTGACATGTAGGCAGTTGGTGTTGTGTGATGTACAACACACACACACACAACACACACACACACACACAACCACCACACAACACACACACACACACACACAAAAGTTTATCTTTTTTACTCTTTTTTACTACCCTTAGTTATTACAGCTATTACATAACTCTTATTAGTCAGAATTGTAGTAGTAATTATTAATTTTATCTTACTAACCTAATTAAGGACTGACCACATTAGTAATATAGTTGCATTTTGCCCAATTAATTTTTGAATAGATTCCAATAGCACAAAAAGAGAATTATGGACATTTTAGTGCGAGTTGTGCACGCACACACATTTTGGAAAGTGTGTCGTTTGCGGGAGTTATATATAGAAGAAAGTTGTCAATATAGATATAAATAATTCGATATAATTTCTATGTTTTGCACATATGATTCGGATATAAAACGACTCATTAATTCGAATATATAACAACGACCTGCATTCATTCGAAAAAGTTAATAGAAATTCAGATAACCGTTTCACACGGAACTGAGCGTCGCTAGCATCCTGCATTGTAACAGAGTTTGTTGCTAGGAAATTTCTCGGGATTTAAACGTATCTTGGTCCTGCTGCGGCTCTGTCCCCCACTCTTTCTCCTCCGGCCTCGGTTGATCACCACCCATTTAAAATTTCACACACGTTAGAGTGAGCTCGTGCCGGACGAGGTACGCACTGGCTTATGTATACTAGCCCTTTGATATCAGTGTACTCCAACCATAATGTAGACTATCGAGAGTATTCCCTAGATAACGGCAGCCTTAAAATCATAATTATCTGTATGTTACAACATCCATGTGGAGATTTATAAGAGATAGTACCTTTTAAAAAATTAAAAACTCTTCATATGCCAATAACATTTTAACAAAATGAGTATTAGTAGAAGTGAGATTATTTATCCGTGTTATTATGTATCAGTAGCACTAGTTTTTATAAAGAATTGTTGTACTGTTCTGCAGATTGCTATTGTAAATCGTATTGATTGGCTTGTGTAATCTTACTGTATTTTCGTTTACATTTTTTACGTTCTTACTGTCCGACTATTTGGTTTGTATGTACTATCTAAAGCATTGGCTCATGCCTAACTTGCACTTTTTATTTGTAAAAAATGGTTCTTGATACCCTATGGAAGACAAATATACAGTTTCCCTGAGAAGACGTTGGTTTAATGTAGTACGAGGATGCTCGAGTTTTCAAACAGCCGTGGTACATGAGATTTTTCTTCACTTACAATACTAATACTTGGATTTTTCGTACAATAGATGGTCGAAACGGACGTAAGAAAAAATTTAGTCTTGATCTCCTTATTGTTGGCAAAATTCTGTTGGAACTCATTGTAGACGTACTATGACTTCCAGATTTCAAGAGTTAGGTATATTCAGCGAACAGAAACGTGAGGTTTAACGTTCATCTAATTGTATCAATAAATGAAAGATATAGTAAACATCTTATTAGAATTCTGAAGCCTAAACTTTTCACTATGGACATTCAGCTTTAGTACCAAAACAGCCATTAAAATGTGGACAACAAATTAATGAACAGTTGATCAAAAATGTTATACGAATTACAATGATCATGATATTTAACACATTAGCACTCACCTGTCACTAACTACGTAATTATAATAATTTCTCGAAGTCCCCAACTCCAAGTGTTGACGATTCTTATTACGTATCCTTGGATGATATCCGGGAACTCCGTTTGTCGAGGGACTACAAATTTTAGAACAGAACTTCCTGATTAGAGGGGAATAAATTGGAATAACGTGTACAATGGATGGAATTTTTCTTGAGCATCGCACGTAAAATGCGTCAGGAGGTTTTTCTTTCATGCACTGACCTCGATCTCTTGCTTTCAGCATGGGGACTCAAGATCTCTTCTATCTCTCTCTCTCTCTCTCTCTCTCTCTCTCTCTCTCTACCTCTCTCTCTCTACTCTCCTGCAATGCCGGCCCGTATTTCAGCCTAAAGTGCTCAACAACCCATCTAGTTACGATCACTAGACCAGGTGTAGACACTGCACTCACTGTGTGGGTAAAGAGCCTTTTCCTAACGCAATACTGGGACATCCGATATCATAACCACCTATCCTTAAAGAAAACCTTTGGAGTTGGATCTTAATAACGAGATTCAAAACCCTTCCCAAAATGGAAAGTATTAAGAAGAAAGCCGGCCTGTAGCACTCCTGGATAGGACGACCTAACTACCCTTGCATAATAAGAATTGGGAGTGTCCCGAGCAACCTTTAACGTTACTGGGAAAGGACACCTATCATTTCGACATAGCAATTAAAGCCAGCGCAATCAAAGGCAGCAAGATATAACCCAACCAACTGATTTTAGATAGGCTTGTTCGATAGAAAAGCAATAAATGTCCTTACGTTTTACTGAGTTCCTTCATACGCCAAACCGTGGGGCAAAATACTGGTTACACACCGTTCTAGGATGTGCCCACTTCTCAGTCTTTCCCCACTGAAGACATTATGCCTCTTCTAGGCCAGTGTCCATTCGGATTGAAGTGAGCAAGCCAGAACATTCTTGTCATGGTAGCCTCTTCCACAACACTGAGGAAATATTCATTAAATTTATCCGGTTTAAAGACCGGAACAGGTACCGTTATATTTGTTACCTCAACCTTTCTTGGTCCCATAATTTACTTTCCCGGGCAGCAGAGCACTTGGTAAAAATGTTGGAAACAATCTAATATCCTATAGACTCATACTTCAAATTCTGCATTTATACCATATGTCCCTATAGTAAGCATTTAAAAGACGAGTAAGCATTTGCTCAAGAGATTGAGCAGTTTTTGAGAGCCCTACAACTAAAGTAACATTGGTAAGATTTCAGAGTGGAAGAACATAATGGACTTGTTTAGAGTTACGAGCTTGAGCTGGCGGTAACACACCCATCTGCTAACTAGACTCATGATTGATGATTGATTCTTATGTTGCAATGTTACACAATTCCAATCAAAATTATAAATTGAGGCTAAAAAATACGATACAGTATTTTTGAGTCAATATTCCTGGCATCTAACTTTCTCAAAACAGTTACCCACCCCAAAGATAGTGTTTTGGTCATACTAAAGGTCTTTATCTGAGATTAGACGATAAATTAATCCCTATAATGAATTACTATAGCGAATACTAGTTATTCCTTATTCTGGTTTCCAGAGGTAACTTGCTGTAAAGTAGTAATGAGTCTCACTTCCTTAAATTTCCATGTAAGTAATTTTATCAACTGATTTTCATACACTGGTGTTTGAAACATCGAGTTAGGTTACTACATGTGCCGAGGAGATAAACTTCCATTTATTTGTGTGCAAACATACAAGTCTTTCAAAAATAGTTCGACATTTTATATTATTATGGTCGAGCAAATGCGAAGAGACTAGTAGGACGTAAAAATTTACAACTGTCGGAACAACTGTGGAATACTCTAACTAAGAAGTTTGTAAAGTCGTATACTTTGATATCATGTAAGTCCATGTAGTTAGCTTTTGCACTGTCACGCATCAGTGAGTCCATAAACAGATACGATTCGTGATTATTATGAGAGTTTTAGACCATTTTAAAAATCGTGTCTAAATAAAATTGATATGTTAGGTAATGGAAAAGGTAGTATAGGATTTTAAAAAATTAGTTTAATCTATACAAAGAATGTTAACTATCACCCGTTAACACCGAGAGATAAGAAATTAGAGTTAGTAATTCACCGCAGAGATATCCATATGCCAGACATTGGACTAAAACTTAATAAAAAATAAGTGACAATCATGGTATTAATTCCATGTATATTCTGAACGCATAAAACTGTTTTCAATGTTCATGAGTTTATAATAAAGAGATTCTTATTCTGATTCTGAAAACTTTTAATTCCGTTTAGTATTAGAACAGCCAATTGAATGTAAAGAGAGAAATAAAGGCTATAGTCTTTATAATAAATAGTAGATTAATAACAATAAACACGATGAGCAATAGTGTTAACTCATTATACTCACCTAAGTATGTTATTGCAACAATTAAAAAAATATTAAAAATAAAGACTGCTTACAGCTTTACATAAGCAACACCATCATTAGCTCCTCGCCTTATAGAGATTGGGAAATATATTTCGTATACTTTTTTCTTTCTCTTTATGAATCAAAGCAAAGAAGAATAAGACAAAGAACTTTTCGAATATAATTTGGTGGTTGCGTCTGTTGAGCCATGAGCCGTCTGGATGTCCGCAGAGGGGTAGGTGTCTTTTTTGACAGTAACAATGATCAAACGACCCGTTCATGAGTAAGATACCGCTCTATGATTATAGAATTAATAATGACAATAATCAATAAAATAAATTTTAGAGATTGAATTTAACCTCCTTAAATTCCTGTTTATTCATCGTTTTTAAACTAAATTTTTTCGTTTACAATGAACCCTCATGACTTCTGTATCTGGCGGACTTTTCAAAAACGTCTTCTTCTGAGAACTGGGTACAGTTAATAATACATTTTATAAATTTCCATAGGACTGCAAAATAGCATTATAAATTTATTAAAACTGCCTCATAATAGTCACTTACTTTTGTATAAAATTAAATAGGACCTAAATATGTTATAAGCTTTCAAAGTGTTAAAAAAGGATTAATAAGATATAATTGACTTTTAACAAAAATATTATTGTTTTTAATGAAATACGGATAACAAGCAAGTAAATGAGAGTTTGGCTATTAATATTGAACCAACATTAAAAACAAAATTGTAAGTCCTATCCCCCAGCTCAGTGAAAAAACTAATTGTTTATGTCAATAATTAATTTATAAACATAAATTTAATACCTCAACAGTTTATTTTGTTAATAGGAATATTGACAAATAACTGTAATTTCCCATCTCATATCGCGCAATAGCTCAAACGTCGAGTAAACATGATTCTAAATTTTAGTTAATTGGAAACAATGTCGATAAATGTGGGGGGGGCCTAAGTAGCTAATAAGACGGAATCTAGTTTTATATCACTTATTACAATCACTTGTATACTTGAGATAGTCGAACAAGAGAACTATCAATCAAATAATATAAGGAATTTTTATTCTGCCAGAAAAATAATCCACCACAAAGATACATTGGTGCACTTTCAATACAAGATGTTACAGGACTTTTTTAATAACAATGAGCCAATACGTAAAAGGTCCTTGTTTTTCATCCACTTACTGTTTGAGAAGGACGCTTCCTATCCACTGAATAGAATGATCTCTACAGGCAGAAAGTGAATTTTAGTTTATCTTTTTACATTCCATATCCACATAAGCATACCTTCGATATCGAATAGGGCCATCCTGAAACTTATTGTAAAGTCGAATAGCCACTTGCATCCATTGGGCTATTGTTACGGTTTTAAGCTAGTTCATAAGTTTTGAGAGGTAAGATTGATATTGTGTTACAACTTCTTGTTATTCCTAATTATGAACATTTTTTCCTTAGGTTTACTTTATTCTAAATTAGCTCCGGAGGTAAGGTAGGCCTTGAGTATACTATATAAGAAAATAATGTCAAAAATTTTAAAAACGTTTAAAAAGTACTCTTGCAACTAGTGATATTTATTGACCATCCCTGCCAATATGTACTGAAAACTTTTTTTTGGATGCTGAATAACAAGATTCATTTGTGCGTAATGTAGAGAAGAGAATCCCCAAATTAATTCGAAACCATAATTTTAAGTTGACAAGATAAAGGTCCGAAATAAGATTGTATAAGAGCTTTGCTTAGTCCTCAAGTTCACGACCATAAACGTTTAAGTTGCAAACACAAGCTTTTTACTTAGATTGACTTTTAACCCCTACAATTTGTCTGGATACCCAATTTAAATATAGGATGCAAAGTAAGTCCAAAAACCTAAAAATTGTTGGAAATTAGATCTTTTCTTGTGTCCCATTAGGAT
>NW_025786688.1:0-17191 GCF_021130785.1 Homalodisca vitripennis
TCACTGGTAAATGAATACACAATTTACAATATTAATTTTATTCTTGAGAGACCTTTCGGATTCAATGATTCCACCATCAGGCAACATCACAAGAAAACATCATTTTTTAGTTCCATAGCGTGATAGCGTGAACTTTGAACACGGGGGCTTAACTAGAAGTATCACATTTGGTATTTCCCTGTAATTGAATTATTCTGATTTGGTTCAACGAGTTTGAATTTCTTCTGCTCACAACATTAGTTTCATTGAGAAATATCGTTAAATTTTTATATAGAGATTCCTTATATGTACTGTAGGTCGATAGATCTATGTGTTTTTATTTTTTCAAACATGACTCAACAACACATCATTGCAATGGTGAGTGTCGAAGTTTATAACGGTAGGGAAGTAGTACAAAACCGTTATTGCCGTGTCTATTGTTTCCATTTTGTATATTCCTGATATCTAATTCGACATACCAGAAAAATTAATATAACTGCAGAAGAATAAGGTAAGTTACGACTGTTTATATTCATTTGATGTAATGAAATGTATAATAATGTTTAGATTGTGAGTGCATTAGATTTGTATCGGAGAGGAGCTTTTAGTTCCATCATGTGAAGTATAAACGTTCAAAAAAATCTTTCATTTATTGGCGTTTATGTAAAATTAATGTAAATGACGTGATATTACGTTACTTTAAACTAACGCTTAACAAAGGAGGTTTTGTATACTAGACATTTCCGTTCATCAAAAGATCATAAAATTTGTATACTCTATACTCGTTAATACAGTTTTAAGTTGGTCATTATTTGGTTGACTTAAACATAATTCAATGTGTTTCTACTACTGATTTTAATCTTGCTAATCTTTGTTTTGTATTCCCAAACACCATTCTATCAAAAAGTGAAAAATACAAAACCTGCAATCATATAAAGCACCAATTGAACAAAATCAATGGATTTATAAGTTTAATACATATTCCTTCATAACAGTACAACCAAACAAGTTTAGGCTCCAATTTCTTTCTCCTTACCTCCGAAAAGAAGGGAAGTTATAAAGCTGATTTATATCAACCGCCAACTAACAGAGGAATTTTGGTTCGGGTTGACGAGTTTGATATTTATCCCTATCTCGTATAAGTTTGCAACATAATTAATGACACATTTATTAGCTATTTAACATCAAATTTTCTGCCAGACTTGTGGGTAATTTTAATTAATTAGTTCAATGCGAAGGTCCGCAAATATTTTAAGACTTGGTTAAATTGCATATTTTCTTGTATGGATGAATTAATTTACAACAAACTTTAGGCCATTGGACAAAATTCTGCAGTGGCATTGTGACCCACAACAACAAAAATGGTAGGTACACTTCTCATACAAGAGAAACTGTTTCAGTGTTTGGAGTTAGCTTTATATGTTTACCGCCACAAAAAAACTTACAACAAGTATTTCATATAAAGGCAATCAATATTTATTTGTATAAGGCATCATATACATTATATTTATCTCTAAACATATTACAGTATCTACTGTTATGAAATTAACTTTACATTTTATGCTGTAGTCAACCTTTTTAAATCCTGTATTGGGATAGTATATAAGTTATACTAAAAACAACCTAACCAAGTTTTTTTTTTTATTTCGGTAAAATGTAATTTAGATCGCAACGTTTAAAAAGTAGAATAACCCCGAGACGACAAATGTAAGAATAAGACCTCAGTTGTTGAGATGGACAGGGAAATTAAACCAAGAAATCCTCTTCAGTAAGTCATATCCATAACTGACAACTCTGAAACAAATTTCCTTTGTTGCGCTCCAACGAATTGCCCGCATAGGCTAACCAGGAACCTGTAGGGTGTGCGGATACGTATGAGGGGAGGGGGTGAAGAGGGATTGTTTGCTAACAGCCTCAGTCGCTTTATAATCGAGAGAATCGACATGAATTCAATTAAAGTGAAAAATCAACACAAGAATGTTTGCGGAGTGAGTGTTTTGCCCTGGTGTGGTACGGTGCGGTGACAGGCTCCGTACTGATCTGGCTCTTCGCCTCTGTCTGGCAGGGCCGTAGTAATGGGGAGGGGAGGGGGGAGGGCAGTGTGGGGACAATCGTACAGCAGGTTAATGACGAAAGTGGAACTGTAAACACTGATAGAAAGGGTTTTGTTTTAGAAGCCTGTCCAGCATATAAAATCTGGATATATTGGTTTGTTTCGTATTTTAATGCTGCACAGAAATTGTAAAAATTTACACAGAATAAACAGTTAAAACCATCAATTTTTGGATTTTCAAACGTAACCAGCAGATTACCAATGGTTTTGTATTTATAACCTGTACTTGTACTTCCAGGTTTAAGTGTACCTCAGGTAAAGTATTAATGTAACCCTAACTTCGCTTTTAAAAAAAATTAAAGAGCATTTCATTTAATCCCTCCCCCTCCCACAAATATCTGGGAGAGATTTCACACGCAACTTTATAAAATGGGAAACAATCAAGATCTAAGTAAATAACATTTTAGGTGTGTTTAGGCAAATTTTGTCACAATATTTAAAGACTTAACCATGTCGACCCCAGGCGACGCCTCTGAAGTAGGAGATGTATTGACTACTTCGTATTAAGTTATAATAATATAACTTAATATGAACAATTAATAAGATCATGTAAGTAGAGTTCTTAAAAGAGACTTCTTTCTGCGGTGGTAATGTCGATTAATCGTAAAACACAGACTCCTTACTATGCTGGAACCCTGTTTTGTTTCTTAGAGAGTTAAGAATGATATTCAACAATACATCAAACACCAGTTAACATTTTGTTTTTTTTCTCTCATCATTTTCAAACCATTTTCTAGAGGAGGTAATTTTAGGTTGCACTATATGGCGACCCCCTCGCAAATTAAAACATTCACGGAAAACTTAAAGAATGCAATTCAATTTATTGAGAATTATTTTTAACATTTTAATTTATAATAGATTTACAAATTGAAGTTAGCGCTAGTAATTTTTTAAATGTGTGTAATATTATAAAATAACTTACAATATTTTTTAAATTTAAAAACAAATTTTCCTACTTTTCCCCACATTTGCTACAATATCAATTATTGCAGTGACAACCAATGCACAGTTTGAGTTTTATTGTAACAAATTCGAGTTCGGATTTGGTTGTTTTTGGACCAACACAGCCCTAGAAAGTATTAAAGGGTCATTCCATTTCAATTCAACCAGGGTCCATTTCACCAAACCCCTCAGATTATTATGAAACATGGTACATTTGTTCTATATATAGAGATTAAAAACACCACCCAATTTTAAATTTTTTAGTCTCAGCAATACTTTTTTTAGTTATGCTACTTTAAAGTTTGGGGTCGTTTCTTCTACAGTTTCCGAGCATTGGATAGTGCCCAGTAAAACGTGTATTGTAGGATAGATAAAAAAATTCTCATTCACTGTATTTGGCAAGCCCAATCTTGGTGAAAATTTTAAGGTAGGTTTATATAAGTATAAGGAAGTTAAAAAATATGATAAAAACATAACCCTAAGCTAAGCATAAAATATTATAAAAAAAAAATATTTTTTGAACTTATTTTTTTTTTACAATTTTAAAAAAACGGGGAACATGGCTCATAGCGTAAAATCTAAATATCTCAAAAAGGGAATGAAGATAAATCAAGAATTTTTTCCTCCTTCCCTCCGTCCCCCCTAAATTTACTATATGAAATGGGCTTTGAATTTAATAAAAAAAAAGTTATTGTGTATTTTCATCCTTCTATATTATTGATAACCAATGAAAGTGACATTATATTACTTACGAAGCAATGTTGAAGTTCGCCAGTTTCAATAAATGGGTATAGCTTTTTTAAACAAGGATAAATTACATTTTTATGTTCGGTAATCAAAATTCACCCTTCAACTGTACTTATTTTAAAGGCTTTGAACAGAAGTTTAATGAACCATTAGCTTTTCAATTTAAATTTTTTATGCACCTCTGGTGAGAGAAGTGATATGTATTTTCTTCCAGTCGAGGTGTGTGGAGGCTCAACCACTGCAAGGATGTGTTGGGAATAGCGGCACATCACATATATCATTCTCGTTTTGGCCAGTAGAAATGAGGGGGATGGTCCTTCTGGATGTAAGAAAATTTTACTGTAAGCGTCCTCCATCTTCCATGGCAACATTTGTTTTTTATCCCAAAGAACCCAAGATTTGTCGTATTTACAAGCAATGTAAGCGTGAGGGGTACAAATCTTCTTCGCTAAACATTTAACAGGCCAATGATGATCCTCTCCTTAAATATGTACTTTAGGCTAGGATGTTCATCATAACTAATTCGCCTTGCTTCTAAATGTTCCTGAAGAGTCCAAGGGTCTAAAGTTGTGAAAACTTCCTGGTACCTTGGAAGAGTAATTAAGGGTTTTCAAAACGTGTTTCAAGCTGTCGGCGAACATCATTCTGCTGATTCTTTTTGAAATGAAATAGGAAATTTAATTTTGGATATGTTTTGATTTTACAAAACTCGGTAAAGTTAAGCTGCTGTTATTATTTGATCTTGAAGAGGCCTTTGTTGAAGACTTTGCTTTTTCTGCGCCAACCTTTTAAAAACAGTTTCCCCCAATTCCGACCACATTCAGTTTTGCCGTGCTTTGTAGCAAAGAAAGACCATTGGTGGCCTTTAATTTTGAAGGTCTTTTTCATGAAAGTTGAAAGGTTCATGAAGTTGTATTTTTTTTTTGTTCTTTGTACTGTCCGGCGCAAAAGACAACCGGCTCAACTTGTTGTAATAGTTGGAACATTCCGTTGTATGACCATTGGGATAATTTTCCTTGACATACTCTAAACCAGCAGGGTTTCTTGTATTTTTATGAAACCATACTAACATCATGATTTAAGTGCATCGGAGATTTACACCAATGTGATGAGACTATTTTTTTCCTCGTCAACACACAATGTTAATAATTTACTGGGGAAGATTGAACAGTTTACAGGAGTCTTGAGGCGGTCCAATGATAACCCTGCAACCTCATCTTGAATCACAAGATGAGAAATTCTCACTAACGTTCCATTGATATAATGGCTTTTCGTTTGGCGCACAGTTATCCCTTTAAGCTTTGTAAAAAATCAGCTGGGACTTTTTGGACGTTTTTGGCAATTATAAGAATGAGGGCGGAAACAGTTTTTCTATTTTGTTTGTTGCCAACCTCGTCAAACAAAATTCATCAATAGTTTGAAGTTTGTGTTATCATCTGTGTCCCTGTCTGTTAGCTACTACCCCACTGTTTGAATTCTTATTCTATCATCTTCTTCATAGTTTGTCAAACTTTGCTTGTAAAGAATGTTGTCAGGTTGTCTTTTCTTTTGAGGGACATGCTTTCACATCGCCTTAAAACAATGCAGTTTTGAGTTATGGATTTTCAACATAAAAAAGAAGATTTTGTAGATCTTTGTGACTCTCTTTTTCCAGTTGTGCTCGCCATGTATTAAGAGCCAAAACACATTTTTGATGAATAGTACACAAAACCCACAAACAGAGTTGTGTTCACACTAAGCACCAGCCAGAACACACCATTTGGGACGAAAGAGGTACAAAACGTTTGCGAGAACCCTATTTTTAAGTTCCAGGATGTATACCCCTTTTGAAGTTTGCAAATATTTTCATTGAGTGTTACTTAAAATTAATCTTTTCCTTCTCATATTTTTTTCTTTCCCCTCCCAGGCTTACTAACGAATCTTTTCATACCTGGCAAAACTCTTGATTGCTCGTTCGGCTTTTTTAGATAAAAAATTTTGTGGACCAACTCCAACAACTGTCAGGACTGAGTTTAGTTTCTTTTCTCTCTATCTTCTTGGTTTCAAGGTTCATGTGCCAAAAGTCCTTTTTCTTCTCTTTGTGTACAATTTTTGTGCCTGTCTAGCAGAAATAATCAGACACTTCCAAATGGCATCTTTTGATTTTTTGTTCTTCGACCAATTCAGTGATGCTGGGAAATCGTTATATTAGTTTGTTATTTTACTTTTTTGATTGAAAGTTTATTTAACTTTCCTACTTTTCTATAATTCTCAACCAAAAGCGAGGTCCCATTTCATCCTGCTTTTTGTTCAGAGCGCTGTTTTTTTGCAACAATTTAGGGTATTTTTGGTAGCAACTGAAACATCTCTAAAAAACTGTTTTCTCAATTTTCTTTTTTACATTTTGAGTGCGAGGTTTTTTTTTCTAATGTTTATTTTTTATGTGCATAAACCAATTTTGAGATGTTTTCCAATTCAACGCATCAGTGTAATTTAAAGAGCGGTTGGAACAACCAATAATCCGTTTTAAAGGAGGAATTTAGGAGAATCAATAGCCGCTTCCTTTTCTTTTTGTTAACTGAGTTTCGAGTTTTCAAAATCGGGGCCATCGTGTTAAAAAAGAAGATAGATTCAATCCATCATAGTGATCTCTTTCATTCAACAGTCATTTGGGAGTAGATATGAGAATATATTTTTAGAGCAATTTGGTGGCCACAAACTTTTCCCCTGGGTTTTTAAAACACCTTTAAAACCTCTTTGTGATACAGGGCCTCTGGAACTTTTTGCTGAAAATACTTACAACCTCCTTCTTCTTAAGCCAATTTTTTAATGGGGGTTTCTTATGTTTTTTTAAAAGGATCAACAAACAGTACTTTTTGGAGGTAAATTCGTTAACTTGTGTCCCAAAAATAAATAAACTCTTAGTGATGCAAACAAAAATGTTAATTATATTCCCCATTAATCATTCTAATTCACTTCTGTATTTTTTAATCCCAAGTTGTAGGATTTTTCTTCAGACAATATCGCCAAACACCCTAAACATTTTTTTAATCCCCTAGCGAGCCCTTTTTTATTGTTTGGTAACCCAATAAGTTCAGCCATTTGCTGGCCAATTATTTCTAGTCGAGACAAGTTTTAATATGGCCCCTATCTACACTAACCACTTATTGGTACCTATTTATTGCAAAGAGCCTAATTGATTTTAAAAAGAAGGTATAACAGGTTTTAAATTTGTTCTCATAATTCTCACCTCTCCTTTCCTTACACAAAATGCCATCATAAGAATAACCCACACGAAACGGAATTTTGCAATAAAACATATTTAAGCTTCACAAAATTTGATCCTAGTAGGCAATTCTGTATATTGGCAAATATCATTAATACTTTGTAACTATAATAATTAGCTGTTTATATTTAATGATTGGCACTCCCTTAGTATAAAAACTCAAGGCAATTCAACAATCGAAAACCAGACAACTTACACCCATTACCTGAAACCATGCACAGTGTATTAGGTAGACACCACACACTAACACGCCAATATCCAAATTAAAATCCGACAGAAGGAAAAGGTGGTTTTTATAACAACCTCCCCAACAATTACAGTTAATTGTAATAAACCCACACACACCACAAGACTTATAACCCCGCTGAACTGTTACCATTCTCCCATTGGAGTAGATCACTAGGGTTAACAAGCTAATCTGGGTGCTCATGCATTAACTGGGTCAGATACCATTAACCATGTTGCCTAGGAAATAAGCAGCAGCATCCTGTATCTATTGACCATTGTAGAAAACCAGCCTTGCGTTTTTGTTGCATAGAATAACTGAAATGAAACCAGTTTGCCCCAGATTATAGGAGGGTAGAAATATAGCGCTCTGCCTGTTTATTTCTTGTTAATAGGTTCTAATCTATTCTTAAAACATGAAATGTTTGTTGGAGACATTAACGAATCAATTCGAGGTACAGTACCTCCTGATGTTAAACTAATAAGCTAAGTCCCTTCTATATAAATACTAGAATATTATAAATTAAATATATAATGTTTGTTAAATATTAATGAAGAACATTATTAAATATTGAAAATAATTGGTTAAAATATTTAAAAATTATTAATTTAAAAAAATTTTTTCATTTACATATTTTTAGCCATTAAACAATATCTCCTGCGTACGCCATGTTGTATGACACTGGTTACAACGACCTACCGCTATTTGATTGTAATTATTCATACATTTATTTTGTAAAACCTATCGCACATGGACTGTTTGAATCCAGTTTAATAACCACAATCTTACAGGATAGGAAATAATTACCACCAAAACTTTTTATTTTTTCTAACATTAAACCGCCCACTAAACAACATAACTAGATATATTTAGGGGGGAAAGGGAAAAAAAAAAATTCTATATGCAATTATCTCAATTAGGCATTCCCTTTGTATTGATCCGTCTTTAATCTATATGTAATTTTAAACAATTACGCTGAGCAGCCACATGTTCCCGTTTTTTTTATTAAAATTTGGATAAAAAAGATTCAAAAAAACTATAATAATTATATTATAAATATTTTACCTTTATTGTGCTTACGAACCTTTAGGGTTATGTTATATATTTTTTTAACTTCCTCTATACTTATATAAACCTACCTTGAAAATTTCACCAAGATTGGGTGCCAAATAAGTGAATGAGAATTTTTTTTTCTATCCTAATACACGTTTTACTGGGCACTATCCAATGCTCGGAAACTGAGAAACGACCAAACTTTAAAGTGCCATAACTAAAAAAGTATGTGAGATAAAAATTTAAAATTTGGTGGTGTTATTAATCTCTATATATAGAACAAATGTACCAAGAGTGTTTCATAAAAATCTGAGGTGTTTGGTGAAAAAAATTATTTTTTTTCTGGTTGAATTGATGTGGAATGACCCTAAACTTATTTGACCCTAGGAGACTAGAAGCGGAACTTGAACCTTACCCCCCCCCCCCCCACCATTCGCTATAGACATCCACGTGCCATACTCGTCACTGGTCAGCTACTGATTGAATTATTCAAACGCCTGCTGATTGAAAGGGCGGTATCGAATAAACGAAGATGTTTTTTTCGGTTTTATTTTCCTTTGTGGCCTTTGAACATTCACAAGCAATGGTAAATATTGGGTTGTGTATTTTCGTTTTAAATGGCTAAATTGGAATTTTTCAAACGATATAGTTGAATTAATTATGTCAAAAATATGTTACTTACTTTAAAAAATATTTGAAAAATAATTTTTTAAATCATAATTTTGTATAATTTTAGAGATTTTGAAACTATCACTTGTACGAATTACATCTAGAAGCTACAATATAAGTATTAAATATTTTCTATTCTGAAGAAAATGATAATTGATCATATTTTGTTGGTTACCTAATACATATACAATGTTTCATTGTCAAGGTAAATGAAGTTGTTACCCATTGAAATGTCTAATGTCATGGATACAGAATACTGAAGTACAAGAATCCCCAACTACAAGAAGCAAGGTGATCACGTCCATCAATCAAACTGATACATCCATTTCAAACAGGACAGGAATAATATGCAAGCAAGTTTCAGAGAGAAGAAAAAGACAAGTCAATAGATCCATAACATTAGAACTTTAGCTTTGAGATTTAATGAGCGATTGTGTCCTAACTCTCGGTTGATGCAAAGATTCGATTAATGTTGTAATTATCTGAGAAGATCTAAACAATCGAAAACATGGATGTAGAGATTGAAATTCAGTGCATAATTAGATAACCTAGTCAGGGAAATAGAGATAAACACTTCTTTAACTATGTGTTCATATAGCGACTAGGAAATGTAAGTGGACATTAGAGAAGAGACAGAAAAAGCACAAGAAACGATAGAAACACAAAAAGCCAGAGAGATAAGATCACAAAGTAATCCTCCGAGATAACGAAATAACAATGAAGAATGCTTTATCGAACCGAGCTCCTTCGAAAGTAATTGTAAAATGTCTGAGAGAACATTACACCTGTTTGACCTCATAATCTATTGAGCGTATGTATGGAGAAGATGGTTATGATTGATAGGTGTATTAGCTATTTATCTGGAGGCCTCCCCCTTCTCAACCTGCCCTGTTATAGTAAAAAACAAAAAAAACTATTTTGATTTTGATATATCAATAATTTAATAACACAATTTTAAACGAATATTATTATTTATAATTCTGTATATCTAAAGACTTGAATTATCACATTTATTGAGAATATTCGCAGACTACAGCTGTCAATATCCTATCAAACCACCCCAGCATTAACTTTAATTTTTATAGGCTATGGTACAAGCTCGTAGTGGCATTCACCAGTCCCCGCCAGTCTATTCAGAAAAAACGGCGACATAACAAAACATAAAAGCCGATATCTTCGGAGGTGGCAAATTGGATTACATAAGTATTAAAAAACACTAGATTAGCGCCCGCGTGGACCAACTAACAAGCACATTAAAGAAGCGCAGTTGAAAGCCAACGCCGCCATTCTGTTGGTCGCGAGTATAGAAGTCGTCAAAAAGTGCCAGTCTTCTTCTAGCAACACGGAAACGGAAAAATTTTTAATGTGGCGCTGTTTGTTATCCAAAACTACTACTGTCCGTTTGGAAAAAACCTGACTTATAACAATTGTGAAGTTTAGAAATTATCGGAAAACTTGACGGCATGCAGACATAAAACATTATGATGTATTGGACCAGAAACGGTGCAAATTTAGAAATTATAGAATAAAATCAATTATGTATTATTACTAAATTAATATATTACAAGTCTAACCCTAACCCGAGCCCCCAAGAAAAACTTTTTGTATGGTTTTTAAAATCCCCCTAAATGACCATCCCCGCGTGAAAAAGTTGGTCTGCGTCAGGACTTTTTTTTATTTAATAAATTCAAAGGTAGCAGAAGTTTTGTCATGACCGCCTCCACAAAGTTGTAAATTAATTCACCACAACACCCCGATCACAAGTGCCCCCTAATTTAGCTTATTTTGTCATAAAAAATTTTTACGGAGCTATATCTACTGGACAGGGAAGGTCCCAGGTCCTCGCTGAAGATAAGCGTAATTCAAACCCACCGCCTGTCGTTGCCCAGCGGCACTAGTTGACGCCGGTCAGAAACTTGCACTCCTCACGTGAACCATGGCCAGCATGCTTATTCCGTAGGGAGGATGGGAGGGGGAGGACGGGGCCAGGGCACGGGCGTTCCGCTTCCTAATCAATTCTGTAGACCAAAAACTCTTATATATTAACCCTAATTATATGAAATTATATTAGAATTAGCTTAATTTACAAACACTTACATTTAACAACTAGTTCCACCAATTATAATAATATTTTCAAAAAGAACAGTGTAATTTTTCGTCCTGCGTAATAATTTTTATTGTTTTGTATAACGTGTTTTAATTCAATCTTTATTTGACACCATTGACAAACATTTATTAAAAGTCTCACACATCACGGACTTATTATTACGGAAAACATTTGGGTGCACGGATTGACAAATAATAAAAAAACCAACTCATTTTAGTTTCAAATACCTGTTACATTTTAATGGAAGAAAGGAACATTGTTATGATAAATTACAAAAGGTAATTTAAAAACTAAGCTCCAAGGAACTTACTGTTGTTTTGAGTTTTTTAATTTTACGTGTCTCTAAAAAAACCGTATAGATTACTTTAGTTTTAAATGGCTTTCTACTTAACAATAATATTATTTTTATTAGTAATAACTCATTTACACACCCTTTTTAGAACGTCCATGACTTGTGTAGACCGCGAACTGTGATAGACCATACTTCTACTAACACACAACGCTTTCATTACACAAAAATAGTATGGTTTTGATCCGGTTCTATGGTCAAACCACTGATGGTTTCACGACAAACAAATTAATGTCAAATAACACTTGTCTCATAACTTGCACAATCATTACTAAGAAGCAAGTTTTTTTTGTTTGTCATTAATTTAATCAATATTATACATAGCTTTTGAATTACTTGATTCACAAAGCAAACAAAGTTTAAACCATCACTTTTCAGAGGGTTTGACACCAGTCCACTCCCCTGTTCTTAGAGTAGAATTTAAAACTGTTTGTCCTGGGTAATACTGACTTACTAAAAAACCGCAAAACAACTCCACACATTACTATTTCTAGACCTCAATGACCTAGCCACATATCCATGTCCACATACTCGAACTATGATCACGGTCCTATTTTCTGTCGTAAGCCCCTAAAATATTTACAATATTTTCATCATCTAGCAGGTCGTTGTATGTTGGAGGTAGCTCGAATCTTTCGCTCCTCTAGCATGAACCTCCAGCTAGGTGTCGGAGAAGTTTTAATCTCATCAGTTTCGTTACGTCGTTTTTTTTGTTTTATTGAGAAAAATGCAACACTCCTGTTTAAATATTAGAGCATTTCCCTGAGTCAGAAATTCCTCTAGTTCTTTGTGTAGCCACAAATTCTTCTCAAGAGGCATGTAAACTCTCTGCCATGAGGGGTTATTAATTATAGCCTCCGCTGAGAACGAGAAACGTACAGTGTATATATCCGAACAAACTGGGCGTTTTTTTTTTTTTTTTCATGGTTTTTGGTTTTTTTTTTTTTTTGTGTTTTTTTTTCAGGGCGTGGAGCGGGGGGGTGGATCGGGCGGTGGGTGATCTTGGCTTAAGTTTTATACAAGCGCGTAAAATATTTAAAAGCGGGCTTTTACCTACAAAACTGCCTCATTATGTATGCCAAAGCACTTTCTGATACACTACTAGGGCTAGTTGCCAGCTGTTGCTGGGCCCTGGACTGGGTTTAGCCGAGGTGGCGTTTTGGGGGCGGCTCGGTACTAGGGTTGAGTCATGCTCCGCGCCCCACGCCATCTTGGTCTAGGTTCGGGCTGGCCGAGGCTGCTTCACCGAGGCGCCTCCAAATGGGCCTATCTAGGTTTTATACTATGTATATCATTGGATTCGAGTGGCATTCACACCGCCGCCAGTCTATTCAGAAAACGCTAACAAACAACCGTATATCGAGTGCCTTTGTTCGATTATATAATTTGCGCACTATGCGGCGCGGCGCACGCTTCCTCGATACCGACAACAATTACTCCGTGTGGATTTTCTATTTTCTTTTCTTTCAATTTTTTTCTTTGTTTTCTTCATTTTTTTTTTTTTCACCATCCTCATTATTTTTTTCTTCTGTTTTTTTTTTTTTTTTCTTTTTCTTCAATCTCATCTTTTTCCTCTTTTTTTTTGTTTCAGAAGGTCGCTATTTTATACATCCTGTCCGTGAAACGGTTGAATGGGAAAGTTTGCCAGCACCGCACCACCCCACTCAGTGCGGATAAACAAGAGGGAGATATCAATAGGCATCATTACAGTTGGGATTGTTCGAGCTAATGCTTGTGTGAGGTCGGGAACGGAGCCGAGGCCGTTATTCATGAGGGTCGGCACGCGACCGGCTGGCGGGAGGCGCACGGGGCTTACTCGTGGACAAATTGTCAGCCCGCTGACGGATGTGAGGCGGCACGTGGTCTGACCGCCGGCCACAATCATCGACTTCCCTCCGGAGTCCTCGGGTCTCCTCAGGATCATAATGGAGAAAGTTCTCACAGTCCCTGGCGTACAACTATGGGAGTGGAGGTAGGAGAGGTGGTCAGTGTCGATTAACGCTAGGGCCACACACTACATCATCGAACCCCTCCTCCGGAGTCTCTCTGGTCCTCAGGATCATAATGGAGGAAAGTTCTCACAGTCCCTGGCGTTACCAAACTATGGGAGGTGGAAGGAGAGGATGGTCAGTCTCGATTAAACCGCGGCCACGATCATTGACTCCTTCCGGAGTCCTACGGTCCTCGAGGATCATAATGGAGAAAGTTCTCACAGTCACTGGTGTTTAACAACTATGGGGAGATGGAGGAGAGGTGGTCAGTCTCGATTAACCGCGGCCACAATCATTGACTCCTTCCGGAGTTCCTCGGTCCTCAGGATCATAATGGAGCAAAGTTCTCACAGTCACTGGTGTAACAAACGTATGTGGAGTTGGGAAGGGAGAGGTGGTCAAGTCTCGATTAACCGGGGCCCACAATCATCGACTCCTTCTTGGAGTCCTCGGTCCTGCAAGAATCCGCAATGTAAAAACATTGCTCACAATCTGGAGCGTTTGAAAGTATGGAAAATGGAGGAAAGATGGCCAAGGTCTCGTTTAACCGTACCTCGATTTAACCAAATTCTTCGACTAAATAAAAAAACGTATATGTATCGTTATTATCCAACCAATTAAACAATCGCATGACGAAATGCAAGCTTTACAGTAAAGGTATATGCTATTAACAGATCAAGTAACAAAAAATACATACGAAAATCCATGGTTACCACGTTTGAGCTGTATAAACAAAAATGTTGTAATATATATATATATATATATAATTTATATTATATATATTGATATATATATATATACTATATGATATATATATATATATATATATACACAGGGTGATTCATGAAGTTCTCCCCCCACTTCTCACAGCACATTGTACTAGTAAAAATTAATGAAAAAATGTTATATAAACCATGTGTGTGTGTGTCCGAAAACGCTTCGTTAGCGGAGGCTACAGCTAGCGAAAGATTTCGCCTTGAAGTTCCTGGGTAAGAGTAAAATAAAGCCATACTGAACTTTTGGAGAAGGTGTAATTAAGTAAGAAATATCGTGGATTCTTATGTATCTTTTACCTGATAAAGCTTAATTAAAATAGGTTTCAGATAACGTACCTCGTAGTAGTTTTTGAGGGGATTCAGGGGATTAAATGCTAAAAAAATTGGGGCTACGAAACACATGTTTTTTTTAAGTTTGATGTACAATAACTTTGTCTAAATTGGTACTAAATACATATAAATCAACAAAACAATTAATCTGTAGAGGATTTAATTCTGAGAAAAATTGATATAATCAAAATGTCTAAAATAAAACAGAAATAAGTACCAAAAAATCGATTTATTTTATTCAGTATATAATACATTACATAGCTGTAAAGAAATACCCGCGTACGGGTATTTTTAGTTAAAATTAAAACAAAAAACAAAAATGCTTTGTTCCTTAATGATGGAGATTAAAATTGAGAAAAAAAGGATTATACTGTTAAAATAAATTGTGTTTGTAAATAAAAAATACTCATGTCTTTATTACGTTGTAATTTTTGTTTTAATAAACAATATTACATCAAATGTTCGAAAATAAATGAAGCAATCACATTTTCCCATTATTGTTTTACTAATCATCGAAATGCAGTTTTATTGTTTTATTTAAATTTCTAAGTTGGTAACGCACGAATAACAGCTGATCAACAATGTTATTCTGTACCGTTACGTTAGAAAGACTGTTCATTAGTGGTGTTTTGCAAGCTACAGCAGGAGATCGGGTTCTTGTGAATTCGTGGGTTATTAAATACAAATTTTTTCTGTGAGTTATAATTTCGAATTTTGTTTATTCATGCTGAAAAAATGCTGCTTACTTATTTAACATCAGGAGGAATACGCTGATATGGTTTTTATTTTGGGTTATGTAATGGTAATGCTGAGAGCTGCTGTTAGAAGAATATGAACCATACGTTACCCTAATAGGAGGATTCCAGATACCAAAACAATTTCAGGAACTTTTCGTACTCTTCGGGAAACAGGATCACTACCAAGCTACTTGAACCAATTATGAACGAGCTGTCCAACTTGTTAATGATATTGTTATTAATTGCTGTTCATTCGCAGTCCAGGTGTAAGTACACGACGTAAATCCTAGGCGGATAGGAGTTTCACAGTCAACGGTGTGGAGGTCACTTAATCGAAATAAATTTTATCCGTTTCATAAACAAAAGGTTCAACATCTACAGCTAGGGGATGGTCCGCTTCGCTTGGAGTTTTGCAACTTTTTGAATATTAATAATCAACTCTACAAGCGTATTTTGTTTACGGATGAGGCACAATTCACTCGGGATGGTGTCAATAACTTGCACAATGAACACTCATGGGCAGAAGAAAATCCACATGAGGTAGTGGAACAGAACTTTCAACACCGATTTAGCGTCAATGTCTGGTGTGGCCTTTTGCACAATCGGCTGACCTTTCATATTACCTGGACGCCTAAATGCTGAGTTCTATTTGCATTTCCTTCAAGAAGAGTTGCCGCAGCTGTTAGAGAATGTTCCTTTACATCTCAGACAAAATTTGTACTTCCAGCATGACGGAGCACCTCCCCACTTTTCACGTGCCGTTTCTGCTTACTTAAATCATCAATTTCCTGGACACTGGATTGGTCGTGGAGGGCCTCACCCTTGGCCACCAAGATCACCAGATCTATCTCCATTGGATTATTGCATCTGGGGATGGATGAAAGACATTGTATACAAGACAAAAGTGAATTCTCGTGATGAATTAATTGCCCGTATTATGGATTCGGCTGTGCAGATACAGGGAAGTCCTGAAAAATTAAGAAACGCAACAAAAGCAATACACAAACGTGCTGCAAAATGTATTGATAATGATGGCCTCATTTTCGAACATCTATTATAAAAAGGTGCGTACGGTTGGCCCAACCTGATTAATTTTGCTTAAAACTAGTAAATGTATTATACTGAATAAAATCGATTTTTTGGTACTTATTTCTGTTTTATTTTAGACTTTGATTATATCAATTTTCTCAGAATTAAATTCTCTACAATTAATGTTTGTTGATTTTATGTATTTATTACCAATTTAACAAAGTTATTGTACATCAAACTTAAAAAACATTGTTTCGTGCCCCAATTTTTTGCATTTAACCCTGAATCCCTCAAAAACTACTACAGGTACAGTTCTGAAACCTATTTCATTAGCTTTATCAGGTAAAAATACATAAGAATCCACGATATTTCTTACTTAATTAACCTTTCCAAAAGTTCAGTATGGCTTTATTTTACTCTTTACCCAGGAATTCAGGCGAAATCTTTCGCTAGCTGTAACTCGCTAACGAAGCGTTTTCGGACCTATGTTTATATAACATTTTTTCATTATTTTTACTAGTACAATGTGCTGTAGAAGTGGGGGGAGAACTTCATGAATCACCCTGTATATATATATATTATATATATATATAATATATATATATATATATATATATATATATATATATATATATATCATCTCAAGTTGAAAGCATTCCATTTCCAGTTAGTGTCAAGCTTATCTGGCTCACTTAGGCAGTCAAAACATTAAACAATACATAAAGAGCCAATGTGAGATTGTAGGACTGAAGGTCTAGTCTACGCCTAATTTTGACGAAGGTTGTTGACGCCACGTTTCTGCAGGTAGGACAGTTAGTCCGCTCCGACATCCCTGGACTACCAGTCCAAAGCAACACCTGTGTTTATCGCAAAAGTAC
>NW_025786689.1:0-18826 GCF_021130785.1 Homalodisca vitripennis
TTGTCATTTCCAAACATTTTTAGAGGTACAACACGGGGTAAAAAAAACAAAAATAACTTACAAAAACTCCATTTTAGGGAAATTTTCTTGATTATCAATGGCACTTTTGCAAAATTAAAAAGTTTTTGCTATAAACATTTCTATTTGTATCTAAATATTTTCTCAAAACTTTTAAAAAATAAATATATCCATTTACGTTCTTTACAATTTTTATACTATTTGTTTTTTATGTAGTCATAAGTTCATTTGAACAGTGATAAAAAAAACCCAACAATTAATCCACTTTTCAATAAAAAAACACAGGAATTTAACAGTTGAGGCTTAACAAAATTTTTTCAATTGAACCCCTAAAAGGGAATATTCTTTCAATATGTCAAAAGTTATTTTTTTAAAAAAAACGCCCAGGAATCATTTGGGGTTTAAAATTACTCGATACATTAATGAAAAGGGGAAATTAAATTTTCTGTACCTAATCAATCACTGGGGCAAGTCAAATCAATGTATTTTTATCACTTTCGAGATTTTTTAATGAGTTGACTTATTCTAAAATTTTTTAATAAGAAAGGGGAAAAGGGATAAATAAAAAGTGATAGATTTTAAAAACATATTAAAACCCTAATTCTTTTATATAGTATTTTTTAAAAATTGAAACTAAATAATTACGAGGGGTCTAATACTGCAAAAAAACAAACTTTATTTTATTATCATAGGCAAATGTATCCAAATACCAAAAAAAATTTATTTGTTTATAACTTATTTTCAAAAATTATTACCCTTTCCTATTTTTTCATAATAGTTACTCGCTCTTTTACATTAAATTCTAATTTAAATCGGTACTTAGTTGTTTTTAAAAAAAATTTAAATTTTAAAAAAATGTTTGTGAAAAAATAAAATGTGGGCTGGGTAAATTTTTTAAATTAAATTTAATAAATCAATTAAATAAATAACATCTTGAAGAACATTTGATCCTAGAAAATTGGTTTATCGCTTGTGAAAGGAGGAAAATACATGGTCAGAAAACTTTGTTGAAATAAAGCTTCCATTATCAATTTTTACAGACTAATCTAAAAGGTTTTATAAATGAAATAGATATACAACAACGTTATTTGTTCCAACTTTTAAAACAGATAAAACAGGAACAGCCAGCGCGATGTATTCACCCGCGCCTGCTCCTCAAGCGGCCATCTTACTGTAAACCAATCCAATCCGAAGTCCTCAGTTAACCTTCAAAATACTTTTTTCCCTCTACACGTTTAAAATCTAAAAATTTGCAAATCGTCAAAAATCAAACAAAACTCAATGACATAATTCTATAAGTCATTACTTTTCTATAACTATATAGATCTTATAATGATAATAAATCAGGTTTACCTGGAATTATAAATCACTTCAAACAGGTAGCCGTAGGCAAGGTGAGTAAAAACACAACGTCGCACTGAACCACTTTAACACAACTTTCGAAAACTTCATTCTCGTAATAAAAAATTATTTTCATTGCACCCTCATATTTCACGAGTGATAAAAATATAATTCTTATCTAACCACTTTTAAAACTTTTTAAACTCACGAACGCCCACTCTCTCAGTATCGAAAACTCATAATTTATTTACAATCTCTACGGTCCGCGAACGAAGCAGCTCAACAAAATCCACTAAAGCAACAATCTTGTTTTTTGAAGACGGCGGCAATAGCGCAGGAAAGCCATTTAGGAAGAAACGTCAGGTATGGTTATGCAACAAAAGAATTCCCGTAGTAACGGCGAGCGCGATCTCCTGGGGAGCGAGGAGTTGAAACCATAATGAGAAGATTGGATAATTGCACACTGCTCATCTCAGCGGCCCGCTTTGGGAACTATAAATTGCGTGTAATGAGAGAAACACTAATCTTTTCAATTAATTATCTTTTTCACCAAAAATGTAGATCAAAACAAATTTTACAGTTTAAAAAACGATTTAGTAAATATGGTCTATAGGAAAAAAATTAATAGCTATTTAGAAGGTGCTGTAATGAAGCTATAATAGTCTATATTTGTGGAGATTGGATATTTCCAAATTTGAAATTTGGTAATTTCTTTCTTCTACAAAATAATAAAAAGAAAGGCCTTGGTTTTATGGTCATGTTCTTGAAGATGTTAAAGAACAGTATGGCCATAGTAATCATTAGAATTACTAATTACTCCAATAATTAGTGGGAATTTCCCCAAGTTGGAAAAACTTACAATATCACAATATACTTTAAAGTTTCTTATACTTTTATGGTAATTTGGTTTATGTTTATCTATCAGATGAAAATTACATGATAATTTAAATAAAATGTTTAGATCCATGTTACAATAGCATTTTATTGCAAAAGAGAAATATATGTCTATTCAGGGAGGCCTAAGAAGTCACTCACTACCCATTAAATAAATCTAAACAACTTGAATTAGGGGTAAGTAGATAAAAGCTATAACTAAAACTACTACATTATTTAATAATAGTTATTTTTTTCTTTGAACACATTGGTATTAACCTGATTAATTTTCTCTGTTAAAAGTAATAAAAATAAAAATTCATATCCACAAGGATAGAGGAATGTTAAAGGTAAGAATACTTGGAAATACTTGATAAATGAAAAACTTAACTTGAATGAGACAGTGCCGAATCTTCCACTCCCAAACTGAGTTGTTTTCCTTTGTGAATCATGTACAGTGAACTTATAAAAGGGAATATTAATAAAACACAAAATTGGCTCAATTATTACAGGCTTTATATCCAGGTAAGTGTTAAAGAGGACTTCTTCAGCGCCTAACTTTCCACCTGGTTAAAATAAAATATCTTTAATTTACTTATATCTTCTTGAAAACATCTCTTTAAATGGCCATTTTCAGATGTAGTATTGTTTGATGTAGTTAAGAGACTAAGCCCTGAAACAAGTAAATTTTCATCTTGAAAAAGATACTATATCTTTACCTAATGTTGTAACAGAGCTTCTAATAAACCTCATTGGTCCTTTGTATCACGGAACGGTTCCGTGACAGCTAGTCTGGGCTCAAAATTTATATCACGGAACCGGTTCCCCGTGACAAGTGCAGCGCCATCTTAAATAATTTTTTGTTTAACCTTCCTTTTTTTCACATCCAAATGTTAGTATAAATTAGACTAATATTGTTGTAACACGTAAGAAAACCTGCAATAGCTACAATTAATTGAAATTTACATGAGTAAATAAAGTTACTAACTATAAGAATATTTAGTGTACTACAAGAGAGAAAAACAATCAAATATTCTTGGAATTTTCAGTATTTAGAAAAAAACATTTATCCTGACAAACTATGCATATATATATATATATAAGTAGATATGAATGTAAGGGTTCTAGAACCCACTTTTTTTGGGACAGTCAGAAAATCAATGTAAAAATACTGTCCATTGAACAATAAAAAGAATCTAAGAAATCTAACAGAAAAAAAAAAAAAAAACCACGGAATGTAAAAATACTGGGTCCCATTGGAACCATAAACAAAGGTCTAAGAAATCTAACAGGGAAACCGACGAATGGACAAATAACCGAATCTATAGCTGTTTTAACTGTTCATTGTAGGCTTCCTTTCTAACATTTATAAGCTGTTTATAATGAAAAAAATCCAGAAATCTTCGAAATCTTTATTCCAACGAAGTTAATTGTAACACAGTCTTTATCTTTAATAGTCTTCTGTTCCAGTAACAACCAAGTGTAAATTTTTTCATTTTTTGTTCAATTCTTTAATCTTTTTCTTTCAAATCCAAAACAGTCAAAAAATCTGTTTCGGTTGGGTAAGTGTACTTTATAATCTTCCAACTCGGCAATTATTGTAAGACCCCGAATTTATCTTTCATTTTCTTCTCCAGATTCAAAATTTTTGTATTTCTTATTTTTCTTCTAATTTCTATTAATCTCGTTGTATTGCTTTGAACTTTAAATCACCAACCTTATTCAACTCTTGTAACACAGCGCCATTTACATAGAAAAAAAAATTAATACTTCTACACTTTTAAGAGTGAAAAATCAAAACCTATACTTCCAACATACACATACACAAAAAAACCGGGGTTTTGACCCTAAAAACGTGTTTTTTAGGGTCAAAACCACAGCTCTTAAGGTGCAATATACTAGAGTTTTTTTGAAAAATCCCTGAAAATCTAAACTGAATTTCTCTAATTATTGTCGAATTTTTAGCTTTAAAGTTGATAATCGTGAACGATATTTCTCGAAAATTCTGTTTGTAAAATATATTAAAATCTTAATGAAAAATCTTGGGAAAAGTTAAAGAAATAAAATGATTGAAAAAAATAGTATATATAGAATTTAAATTACCCCCTACAAAACCAATATAATGGCTAAGATAAAAGTACTTTTGTATTACTATAACTATAAACTATACTATTTTTTCAATAATTTTAAGTCCTTAGTTTAACAGATTTTTCTATAATAAATAGAAGAATCTACAGCTGTTTTTAACTACAATTTGGTGCTGATTTTGTGTCAAAAATCACACTACTCCACTCTCCAAAATTTTAGTGGGAATTCAGCTGACTTGACAAAACAGTTTTTACCTAGATGGGATTTTCTAGTCCGCGTATTTTCTTCGAATTGTTTGTTCAATAAAGTTTTATTTTAAAGTGTTATTTAATTATTGTATTTTTTTAACTGTTTTACCCGTGTTTTTTAAGATTTTGTATTTGTTTTGATTAATTCACAAGAATTACGTTCACCACAAGAAATTTGATTGTTCAATTCAAATATTGTAAACAAAGGCTTAACCTAAAAATGTTTTTAAACCTACATCCTACCGCTATGACAGCCAGCCAGTCTAATGAATTGTTCCCCCGCGTCGGGTACAAAGTTCGACGTATAGACATGAATGAAATTGCTAACTGTTTCCATCTTCCCGGATTTTTTAACAACAACGACTTCGTGAATTCCAAAAAAGCGACATATTACTAAAACTGCAAATGCTTCTCTCCACCTCCCTTAAGAAGTAACTACCTCGATGTGAGTGAGATTCATATCAAAAAAAACCGATTCAAGATACTCTGAACCAACCCAATACCAATGTTTGCAGATCATAGCTTACTGTCCCTTCCTGTCCTCAACAACAAGGACATGAAATTAGGAACACAGGATCTCCCTGATTGATATCAAAGAAGAAAAATAAATCTACGATCTAAGATCCCACCAAATATTTTTTTTGTTGCGTGACGTCAATAACCACCAAGAAATAATAAAAGATATTAAGTTGTAATGTAATATCAAGGTTTTCACAAACTGAAATCAAAGCTTTAAATCGATACAAGATAAAACCTGAACAGAAATAAAATGGACTACAGGAAACCCTAACTAACCTTTATATGAAACAAAATCAATGTAAAGTTTTTCCACGTTATTCAAAGACCTTCCCAGGACAAAAAAAAAAACCTTGAAGTGATCATTCGTAATGTTCCCTACGTCTCTAACTGACGAAGAAAGTCAATCAAGAGTTATGTGACATGGGTTACCCGATCCATTAAAGTATCAAGATTGTTCAACAAAAAACAAAAGTGCCAAGTGCCACTCTGTATTTGTAAGGGTGAGGTAGGCTGGAGAATTCCCGGAAAAAAGGGTAGTGGTATCGTGATAATTATGAACCTTGAACACAATTGTTTCAAACTGCCGATAGTTAAAGTGTGAAATTAAAAGAATTAAGGTCAAACAAACATCCCACAAGTGTCAGAGATGCCAAGACTATTTGGTCCTACAGAAGACGCAAAAAACTTCTGCAAAAACTGGACCCCCGCTCCGCTAAGTGTGCGTTGCTCCGGGAAAACGGGAAAAGAAAAAAAAGAGGGAGACACAGACAAGGAGCGGAGAAAAAAAACAAGCAGACAAGATCGCCCTACATATCTCTGGCTACGCAAGACTTACCATCGTCACACCTACTTCATCAGTACTGCCCGGTCAGTAAAAGAAACCAAAATCAACCCAGTGTGTGTTAACTGCGGGCGAAGGAAACATAAACTTCAAAAAAAAAAATTACAGGAGGTGTAAATACTACCGAAGGAGGTGGCATCAAGCAGAAATTTTTGACGGGCACGCGCTGACGACCCTCCCCCCACGGTCGCACAGCAAATCCATCCATAAGGGACACTGACCAAGAATCTCGTCCACAAGATTACAGAAACCGGTACGACACGACCCGCAAACACTCAACCCAACGAACCTAGGGAAAGAAGATAAGAGGAAGAAAAAAAGACATCAAACCAAAATGCATCTCCACCTCGATCTCCTCCGTTGAATATGAAACTTGGACTCCCCCCCCCAGCTATTGCTGGAGGTTGGCTCATACCCGATTGTCGTACATTCCTTCAAACTGCAAACGTCCCGTATAGCGGATTCCCACAATCTCTCCTCTCTCTTCTGTACTCTTGTGGAAAAGCAGGTAACATCTCATGGTCCTTGACCGAAAATAAATTAAGCAATGTAGTAATAAAAATACTCATAAAACCCCAGTTGAAAAAGGTTATTCAGGCTAAGGTAAATTGCTATCTTTCTTTAAAAAGAAAAAAAAAAAAAAAATAAAAAAAAAAAAAAAAAAAAAAAAAAAAAAAAAAAAAATGGCAAAAATGCCCCAGTGCGACTATAACAAATCAGCGCCCCCCAATACTCTCTGTCTTCCTTTTAAAAAAAACTTAATTGTTCTCAATTGGGAATGCCCAATTGGCTTGAGAAAAAATAAGACAAAAAAACATCTTCCTTTACAGATTTCCTAGTAAGACAATAATGAATAGATAGTTGCATTGTGTCGATACAGAACGAAACTCCACGTTCCTGCCCAATGATAAATTTAAATATAAGTTGGCTATTCTTTCCTAGAGGAAATTTTAAATTTACTACCCCAGACAGGACGCCGAGTGGCTCCTCAATGGCCGTCTGGGGGTTGTCGCACAAAAAAAAATTTTTTTTGATCCCAAAAAGAGAACATAAAAAACACCACGAATTTTTTCTGCTCCGCTCCCCCCACCAGTCGACCCCCCCGCCGCCCAACCCCCCCCGCAGTTACAACAAAAGAGTGTTAGAAGCTGTTTCCATAAAAAATAATTTTTTATTTTTTTATTTTATTTTTTTTTAACAGATTTTTTCTTTTTACAAAAAAATCGGGTACTCAACTTTGCTTGTTTTATACATATAGTGATCATCCAGATGGCAGGCGAGTCTAACTTACCCTCCTAACGAAACGTTTTGTTGAATGAAGATTTTAATAGGATTTCTCTATAATAATAAGTCCTAACTATTTTATATGGGAGATCTAACAAAACAGTAAAAAACCCACTTTTATGGGGATGTCGCACTAATAACCCAAAGGGTAATAAATTGAAATGGACTACTTGATTCGGCGTACAACTTATTAATATATCAGCAAGCTGCTCCTGTAGAAACCAACATTTTATCCCGTAGGGCAGAGAAACCAGGCAAAACCTGACATATTAGATATATGTTTTTGTTTAATAATTTCAGATGAAACCGATAGTAGTAACAGCAAAGCACTTATTGGCGAGTTTAACGAAGGGCCCGTCTTGGACCACTTAAACCAAAAGACCACAGTAAATTTGTAAACTTTTTTATCCAATTAAACCCGATTTTTAACCAATCCCTCTCCATTGAAACTAATAAAATGGTAAAGTTGACTGTGGCTGTATTTTCATAACGAATTAGAAACTAATATTATCCTGTGCACCGAATTGTTGTACATCTTTTCGAAGATATCTGACAACTGTGTTAAGAGAAACTACGAATTCACCTGAGCTGGATTGTAATTAAAATTATCGGTTAAAAAAAAGGCAGTCGCAAAACAATCACACGCAAATACAAACAGCCATATACAAACGACGAAACCATCGTTTAGGGTGACTACCTAAAAGTCGCCCCTCCCGCAAAGAATTTCTTAATTTAATTAAAGAAAAACATGTTTGTTTAGGAGACGGGTGGCAGGGGAGAACACCAGGCATCCAGAAGGAATTTCGCATGCAGCTTAACAGGTCATCATCAGGAAAATAAAATCAGAATTAGATATGTTTCAAAAACATTAATGACTATCTAGAAATCAATTTGAGTGAAATAAACCGCCAGAGGCGATAGTTTCCAATGTGGCCTGGCAACCAAAAGAAAAAAATAAAACAATTCATCCCCGTAAGAAACGCCTTCTATTCTTCTCTTCTTCTTCCTCTCTACGATCCCTCCCCCCTCTACGCGACCCCACATTCAACAAGAGGGGCCAAGCGAGACGTACCAGAGTGACCTCTGAAAAAATGGTGAGGTTATTTTCTGCGAATTTCATTAATTTTTATTGAAAATGCTTTTATAATTCCCTTAACCCTACTGTTAATTAGTTAGCAAACTTGAAAGATGAACGTCCCAACAGGGTTTTTATAAAAAAAAGTAGCACAAAAATCTTATCTGCTCTGAGCTTCCCCACTCAGTAATACTCTCAGAAACATCTGAAAATTAGAAAAAGTGTTATCCAAGGTACCTAAACCCCCGTTGAGGAAAGCTCCTGGGGTAGGGGGGGGGGGGGGGGGGTACTTGAAATAAAAAAAAAAAAAAAAAAAATTGATAAACCAAAACTTAAATATTAAAACAGGAAACTCCCAGCCAACAAAGCCCATCATGCTATTAAAAACTCTTTATTATAATTGCATGCCTTACACGTTGGGGTTACTTTCCCTAAAACGAATCCTGGAAACATGCTGGAAGTAAAGTCTAAATGATTTATTGTTATCGCCCACAAAGGCCCCCGGGGGTAAGTGCCTGTTTTAGAAAAAAAAAAAATCCCCTCTAGAGTTACACGGAGGTAGGGACCCATCAAGCCTGAGCTAAAAACCCCACACCTCCTGGTCAAAAGTATTTGAAAAATGCTTAATACATGAAAGAGACCTGATGCAGATAATCATTGAAAGATGCTCAAAATATGTATTCCCCCCTCCCTTCTCCCACCAATCAATTCCGGGGTTTTAGGGGCAGAAAACATTCCTAACTTACGCCAGCAACTGCATTGCGAGGTTAAACACAAACAATAGTGCAAAGGGTTTGAAAATAAAAGAACACTCTGCTGCTTTATGGTTTTTCTGGGATGTTTGCCTCAGGCCTTTGACAAAGTATGGCCAACAAAGGCCGGTTCTGTAAGTACCACAGCTATTTTCAAAAATACTGGGAACCTTCTTCACAAATTAACTTGCAAAACCATCAATCGAATCATGTTTTAAGAAAAAACCGACATTTTGGATTTTTTTTATTTTTCCAGTAAAAAATAAATTCTACTCATTCCACTGTTCGACAGGAAAATCCGGGCTGGGTGTGCCCACACCAAGGCCTCAATTTTAGGACCTAATCTCTAGTTGATTTAATTTAAATATGTTCATTGCATGAACCTACCCCACACATTCTTCCAGCTCATGTCCTACTAAACGCTTGCCTCTTTTCGCTGATCGACAACTGCCCATTCAGAATTTTTTTCCCCGCCAACATCAAGACATTGACTACAGGCAGTTGACCCATGCTTATCAGACTGATACAGACCTTACTGTTGGATTGGGTTCGTTAATTGGGAAAAATCGCAGTCACGAGGATAAAATAACCCTTAAAGAATGGTGAAGCGAACAAATATTTTCGCTAAGAAAATTCAATCCCTTAAGGTGAAAAATATAGAAATTCAAGAGGATAAAACATCATCACCATGGGAATGAAAATGACAGAAACTGTTTAACATATTTTTGGGTGTCTTATTTAAGACTCCTTGAAAACTATTGACTTTATAAACAAGCACATATAAATTCAAAATTAAATCAAGCCAAGACACCAAGGGATGTGGCACAAAATTGTAACCCCTAATTATGCAATAGAAAAAAAGGGATCATCTCTTAAACTTAAAAATAAATGCGCTCCATTTTAATCTAACCCCCCAAGGAATATTCAGAACCACCTCTTAAAACTTATTGCATTTGTCCAGTTTTTTTTTGGGGTCTCTTTGGGCCTCCATAAATTTATTGAATAAATTTCAAAAATTGAAACGAAGCACTTGCAAGGTATTCATTTCCAAAACAAGTTTTTGAGAATAGCAAACAAATTCCTCCAATGGTTTTGTTAGAAAACCGACAGATTCAATAAATGGAAATTAAGAAAATTCCCGACCAATCTGGTTGTGGACTACAATTCCGAAAACTGAAGTTTCGCAACTACATTTTCTAGAAACTCTAGGACCAATTCAACATGGTGCTTGTCCCCCATTTTTTTTAATACATTTGGCCAAAGAACTGTCAACAGAAGAACCTGAAAGCACGGTCCCTTGTTTCAAAGACATTTTATAATTATAATTGTTTGAAAGACTTACATTGTTCTGTCAAAGTACTAATTTTATTGTTTATTTTGCTGTTAACTGTAACATTATGTTTAATAGGTGTTGTCTCGCATTATGGAGCAAAACCCCACTAATGTTAAATAAATGTTTCTAATTGTTTCTCTTTTCCACCTTTTATGTGGTCTCTATGATTTCAAAACTTCTGTTGTATAATTATTTTACTTGTAGTAAAATTTGACTACCGAAAAAAAGAAGATAATAGCTTTTTTGGAAAACACAAAAAAAAGAAAAAAAAAAAAAAAAAATTTTAGTTTAAGCAAATTTTTTGCTCTTTAAAAATATGGAGCGGTAAAAAAGATTAGAGGTGCCCCATTTACTGCAAAAAAGATGTTTTTTTTGAAACATCACTTTTAACTCGGGGCCATTTCATAATTCGAAGAATACATCTAAAAAAAACAAAGGAACCTTTAATGAGAAAGAACTAAATTTTAATTTGCGAGGGAATTGGGCTTAAAGAGAAAAGAGTCAAATTGGTCGATCATTGAAACAAAGATGTACCAATATTGAGAAAAATTGGGCGGTGAACTAAAGAAAAATTTTAAGGAAATTAAAAAAAGATCTCTCAACTCTAATATTAAAAAAAATTAAAAAGAGATGAAAAAATTTTCTAATCAATTCGCATGGAAAAATTTGTGCCATTTGAAACAAACGATTAAAACTAAGTCTGAATATGAATCGAAGAAATATTGACAAAACGCTTAAATTGAGAAAACCAGAAAATATCAATTGATGTCAGAAGTATTATATCCCTCTAAATCCGATGGTTCTTTTTCAAAGCAATACAATTTTTTAACGACGCACGGACGATATTTTAAATGAACAAATTTCAATGTCAATTTACCCACGCACCGCCCCCTCCCGCTCCCGTCCAAATATCTTTTCTATTTTGCTGTCCACAGAAATTAAAAGTTTAAAATCGAAAAAAATTTCAAGAGAAAAGACTCGTTAAAAAATATGAGAGGGCTAATCTCTCTTTTTAGAAATGCGAATACGAAACGTTTACTTTATGTGAAAAACGGCTGAAAACACACAAACTTAGCCCAATGTATTTTACTAAAAAAATTATTTAATAAATCATAAACACTAAATAAAAATTAAAAGCGAGAACGAAAATCTTTGACATAAACGACCTTTTATTACTAAGCCAATTTAAAAAAAAATAAAAAAAAAACTCAATTAACACAGTCGAGAAATGCAGACAAATCATTCCAAATCGAGGTTTCTGGATTGGACATTAAAAACGCTGTAAAACAACTGAATTTTGAGCCTTTAATGTAAACACGACATTTATAGAAACGCCAGGATCAATATATCGAGATTTTTACCCGATAAGAAAAAGTCAAAGATAAGAAAGCTTGTAATTAAATATCAAAAAATGAAAAGATGATTTATATTGCTTTATTTTATATTAGTTCTATCCGATGTGCCTATTGGAATAAACCCAGAAAACCTCACCCCTCGCCCCCTCCCCACACCCCCCTACCAACTCCACCGCCCCCCCGCCCCATGCCCCCCCCCCCCCGCACCCCATGTAGACCAGAGGCAAAACAATATGTAGAAAATTTTAGTTAAATCGACGGTTGGTGATTAGTTTTTACTGGGTTCCGAACTATCCTATGTTCTTTACAAAGATATACAATTATTACTTGAAAAACGAACAGCAGGTAACAGCCAAAGTAATAATTATCCGAAAATGTCTGTAAATGGTCTATAGTTTTGTTGTTGTATTGATCGAAAAAAACTCAATAATTGTTCCGTTTGGCAAATTTCACAGAAATTATGATGCCGAGTTAGAAATTCGGATTTAATTGTATGTTTAAACAAAGATTGACAAATCATCTATTAATGTTTTGTTAACAAGATTTAAAAACAAACTTGTATATATCTTTATTTTTTTTTTTATCTCAGCAAGATTATCTAAGTGTAAAAAATAGAAAAAAATTTCTCTCTTTGCAGGAAGGATTGTTTTAAGAGGCCAATTTCTACTTAAAATCTGGGAGATGTTAAACAAGATCATTTAGAAATTTGGCAAAAGCAAGACGCACGAAAGTTTGTAAGTCCAATTATTGGTAAAGGGCCCGTTTCCTCCAGGTCAAGACAACATCATTTACCTTAATTATCAAAAGAAAATTTTCCTCGATCCTTACGTTTATTTTAATATGGATTTTTAGAAAAGGCATAATGAAGAGAAGGATACCCGACCTAGGACAGTGCAGAAAACAATCACGCAAAATATCGATCACAACCAAGTCACATGCCGAGGGCAGGGGGGGAGGGAGTGAAAGAGCGTGGATAGGAAGGAATTCAAGAAAAGACACTATTTCCATATGGGTTTTACTCTATACTTTAGTGGTCTGAAATGTGACCAATCGTAATGCGTTACAAGCCGATATGTTATCGAGCAGAAAAAATGAAGAGAGATTTGCCAAATGGTTTCCTGCAAACATTGTTTTGATAGAACTTAATAAATTATCGAAATACATAGCTAAAAAGTATATAATTCGTAAGAAGATAAAATAACCTTATGGAAAAATTTGGACCGAAGAAAGAAGGTAAATTATTTGCAATATCTTGTTTGTTAAATTCAAATCTTTGCCATATTATGTTAGGAATGTGAGGGTACTTGAAAATTCAAACAACAGGAAAAAAAAGTACGAGATCATTCGTCAATTTATTTAAACAGGTAAATCTTAGAGGTCTCAGCCTCATTTATCTTGTAAACTTGAAAAAAAAAAAATCTCAAATGTTTTACCTCAGTAATATTCCAGTTTTCTTTATCTTGCCACCAATATGGTCAGTGTTAACGGACACTCCACATTTGTACATAAAAGAAGTTGGCAAAACAGTATGGTACATGTTGATTTGTGATCCCAAACCACAGATGAATAAATTATTATAAATTATTCAGTAAAATTCAGGGGATAACTAATATGGGTATGAGTTTGGAAGATGATAAACCCAAGAAAGTTTTTTGTTTTTCATCAAAGTTTTCTTCCTTCTTTCGTCAGCAACACGGTTTAAGGTAGATTTATGGCATCGTCCTATTGAAAAAGTATTAGCTAAAAATCTAAAGAGAAGAAAGACTTCAAATACCATACAAATGCATTTGTATATAACAAGATGGTCCTGAAACGCAAATTCTATAGATTAAGACAACCAAATGACGAAGAAGAAATCTATTAAAATTCTAATCTCATGGTAAAAGGCATATTTCCTTTACGAATGTTAAATCGTGAACCAGTTATTGAAAAACCTACTTTGAATTACCTGACAGAAGAATTGATAGAATTCAAGGAATTCTTTTACTATTCAGACTTTTGACAGTACGAGAGCATAATTCTGAGGAAAGATTTTCAACAACAACTACTTAAATGTTTTTGGAACAGCAAATTTAAAAGAAGGAAAAAACTCTAGGAAATTACTCCATCATCTATAACAATTACAAGATGTGTTTTTCTAATTTGCTTCGCTGATTATCTTTGTAAAATTTTAAAGTAGGAATATTTGTTTGAATTTGCTATAAACACTTGTATCGCGAAGCGCAGTCACCACTAATCTAACAGGCTCCCCAGTCTTGCATGGGAATGCCTAGTGTTTAAAAATTAACGTAATGATAGAATTTACAATTAACTTAAGTGATTATAATAAATGTTATTTTGATGATTCCGAAAAAAAAGGTATTCGCGGGAGGCATTTCCTCAATTGTATTAGAACGATATGGGTATGAAAGCTAAATATACAAATAATTTAAAAGATTTTTGATAAGCTACCCCAAAAAAAAACAGCCCGAAAGACTATTTGAGTTTGTAGCGTCGAGTGACTAATAACCTTTATGGGTATGGCCTAATGCAAAAATATTAAGGATACCGGGATTATAAACGAAATCAAGTGGATGGATGGGATTCCAAAAACATTACCAACAATACTGCAGATATGGAAAGAAACAATTTTGGAAACTCACGTGGGGCGACGAAAGATTATGGGTGACTATAATTCTCGAAGTTCCGATCTAGAATAAAAAAATCCCCCCCCGAAATGAATGTTACGATGAAAAATCATAAAGATATTATGCCTCTATGGCTCCAGAACATTATAAACAATCAAACTTTGTCACAAACTGCTACCTGGATTAAAAACTGAATATAATGTTTGTTCAATTTGTCCGAGGAAAATGTTGTAAATTCTATCTTGGGAACAGCAGGAATGGTAGTTAAAAACATGTGAATCAGAAAGTTATTGCATGTCGATCAGAAGCCTTTTTAATGAAAGGATTACATTGATTTTAAATACTAGTATGAGAAACTACAAAGCGGCGTCCACAACGACTTTTTGGAGAACAGATTTTTTTACAAGTGATGTAACAAAACTCTGTTTTTTGGAAAAAATCTTATGGAAAATGTGAGAAACAGATGTGATAATTAGGACTAGGAAATTGGAAAGAATTATTCCAAGTGAAAACAAGCTTAAGAAACAACAAATTTCGAAATGCTTTTGTAACATCTTTGACGACAAACTGTTATAGCGAGGTCCACATGTAACAAGTCAGGAAAGTTAATTTAACAAAACCATACTCTACATAAGGTTTTTTTTCCAGTTTCTTGACCTCCTTCAATAAATTGCTTAATGTACGAGGTTTTTAATTAATAACCAACAAAATTAAAGAAGTTTGATCCAGATTTGAATCTGTGTTTACATGGATACAGACAGTTAATTTTTTTATTTTCCTAGAATTGGAATACGAGATCCTTTTAAAAATTATATAATAGAAAAATATAGAGGACTTTGGATACGAAGCGAATTATCACAACAAGGATCCATGAAATGTTTCCTACTAAAAATAAGAAGGATAATCCAGGGAAATTCTAAAAAGAACGAACTAAAATATTGCGAGATTATTAGAGAAGAAATTATATGTGGATTTAAGAATACAAAGATAGTACTCCGTATCACAATATCTTAGACAAAAAAATCCAGTTAGGTGTGTAGAAGGAGAGTTAAGGTAGAAGCGTATGTAAATAAAAACAATATAATATTGCGGAAAACTTGAAGGAGATGTTTGTATCGAAGATAAAGTAAGAATTTAGGGAGATGACTTCTGTAATAAAACAGCTATAAACATGAATTTGTACACTAGTTTACCATAGAACAAGCTGAGCACAACTGAACGCTATAAAAGATGATAATGAGATATCGTATCTTCTCAGAAAATAACGATTTTTTTAATCGATTTACAGTAGACACTTAAGGCTAATAAGAAAGTGAAGCAAAATTCTGGAGTATATTTAAGGATGGAAGTTAAATAATAAATCTATGGGAATAACTTTAGAACTATGTACAATGGAAGAATGATATTGATGCAATTCATGCCACAAATGCAGAAGAAAAAAACCGTAAAAATAGTAGGATTCCTAAAAATCGTTGTCAAAACTCATAAAGAAAAAAATAAACTGGGGTTTGTATAGAGAATTGGCAGCCAAAATGTTCAAAAGTGTTAAAAGACAAATAAAGAGTTAAAATTTATATGAAAAGAACATCCAAATGAAAAACCATAGTAAAGAAAGTAATCTAAGGAATAAGGAAGAAATCGACGATTGAAGCTAGAGAAACATTCAAATGCACACAGTACTGAAAGGGGAATGTGGGAAAGGTTTAAAGAAAGAGAAAAATTGATAAACATTAGGGAAATTGACGATTGTATGGGCACGCAAGATTTAGTGGTTATAATGTCTAACTATTCAGATCAAAAAATGATGGAATTTTAAGGGTATATGTTAAATGTTGATTGATACTTTCTCAAAATATGCTTGTGTTCCAAGGAGGCTATCGAAAAGAAAAAACGGCAAGGATATTTTCAAAAAGCCTGTTCGAAGATATAAGTAAAAGGATGTCCCCATAAAGGATCAAAGTACACAAACCTCCCTAACCTACTTACATACAGATAATGGGTTTTACGGATTTTACGAGTTTAAAAAAAAAAAATAATAGAATCTTAAAAAAACTGAATGTTTTGAGGAAATACAACCATTAAGATTTAAATTATAAAAACTGGGAAAACGAAGAGATAATCAAGTATTGTAGAGAAGATATAAACAGAACTCAAGGCAATGACGGAGAATGGTGAAAGTAAATTTTTTGAGGAATAATAAAAACTTTTAGAAAATGGATCGGATATTCTTTACTCTCAAAAAAATTCGTAGAAAGCAATTATAATAAGAAAAACCGATCACAGTTCACAGCACAATCAAAATGAAAACCGAAAAGTGAAAAAACGTAGATAAGGATGGGCCAGAAGAAGGAGTTATTAAAAAGAAAAAGACCGGATTTCATCATCAAGTATGTTTCCACCAGAAATTTCACATGAAAACTGAAATTTAAAGTCAATGATCATGTATAGAATTGTTTTAGTAAAAAAAACAAACAGATTCTTCGACACAAGACATATAAGTGGAGAAACAAATTGGTCAAGAGAAAATCTTTGTGATTTATCAAAAGATTAATAACACAGATCCTGTAAACTTAATCGTATAAAAAGATTTTAAACAAAAAAAAATAATGAAGAAATAACCGGAAAGGTTTTTTATGAATATGGGAATTGGAGGGAAAGTCGAAATGAGTTTTATTCTCAATATAAATGGAGGGTTCCTCAAAAGAAATGTGTATAAAGTTGTCAGGAATTTAAAGATTTTGAAGAAATATTTCATAAAGATAAGCTTAGAAAAGATGGAATTATACTATTCATTGTAAGGATTGTCGTAAAAAATTATGCAAGAGAAAATTTATACGATAAAATTGGAAAAGAATTAACTTTGGAAAGAGAAAAGAGTGTCACATTTTGTAAAGAAATTAAAGGAATATTTCTGAAAATTTTTTTTTATCAATCGAGACAATTATAGTAAAGGATAGAAAGAAAGCTTATTTGTAAAGGCTTTGGTGAAACAAATATATATGAAAAGAATTATATATAAATAAAATGGTTAAAATTAACTTTAGAAAAGAGAAAGAAAGCACGACGTCTGTAAAAATAGTATAAAGAATAAATTTCTGAATTCTAGAACAATTGGCATTAATAGATTAAAAAGAGGATAAAAAAAACAAGCATATTTGTAAAAGAATGTATTAGAGAGAATCTTTGCTTGGGACCCAGTGTCATTGCGTATGCGGAAGGGAAATTCAACAATGTTTTCCCTATAGTCCTTAAAAAGAAAGAAAACAAAAAAAAAAAAAACATTTAAAAATCAAATGAAAGAATATCGACGATAATTCGAGAGTTTAATAACATTTTTCCATCCCCGGTGGTAATTATTAGATATTTCTAATAAATCAGTTCGAGGAAATTCTGCCATATTTGGTAGTAAAATGGATTTCCGTTGTATAAAATATTCAAAGATTGCTTTTCATTTTGGTTATAACAGATTGATAGAATTTGGTTCGTCCATCAATGAACAAAATCTCTAATTCAGGATAGATTTTTGTATTTTTTAAGAAATAGTTTTAAAAATCGGTGTTGGTATTTGCTCGTTTCGACACTCCTCTGAGCCAGTCTCTGATTAACGTAATAAGGCCATTCCCACATGTGAATTCTTCTTGATTAACACAATTAAACATGGTGTTTTTTTTTCTTATCAAAATCTTTAGCGAAACAAGATCTGTGTTTCATTTAACGTCCTATTCTTATCAATTCTTGTATGTTCCTCCTATTATTCAATGATGCGCTGAGAATGTAACAAATGTATAAACCCCCCGCCCAAAGAAGTCAGCGCTCGTCGCGTGTAGATAACCCAGTTCGACCCCTAAAATGCAAACCCCCACCCCTCACATTAAAAACCAACCCACATCAACGGCCACCCAACGCCCACTCAACAAGGTAAACACAATATCCACAGAATTCAATTTCCATCTAAACATATATTTGTAAACTGTTTTATAATCTTCATAACTTTTAAAACTGCTTAATTTTTCGTTTTTTGAGTTTGTACTCACGCATATTTATATCTAATGGAAAGGGTAATGACTTTCTTTCGTAACCCAAATTTTTAAACAACCCTTTTCGCTTCTGGTTTATGCGAATACTCAAAATTAAAGAATAAAGGTCCAGATTCATTTAAGACGAAAACAGTGTTACTTTTTGGGAAGTTTTGAAAAGGTAAGCTATTTATAGCCCCCCTTAATATTTATGATTAAAATAGAAGTTTTTTATCAACATAGCGTTTTCTTCCGTCAAACGTTTATTTCTGATCTGTTTTGCAATAGTATTTTCATATTCTAGAATTTTTGCTTGATCGGGTGGTCTTTAGATGTAGAGGCGGGACAAAGAAAGGGGGGTAGGGGTAGGTCCTTAAAAAAAAACCAGATCACATTGTTTTCGTCACACCGAATCGTAAAGATATGTTTGTTATTGAATATAATTGATTATTTTAG
>NW_025786690.1:0-17856 GCF_021130785.1 Homalodisca vitripennis
AAAAAATTCATAGATTGAATACATTGATGTACTGATTTCATACTTCAACCGTAGACAATTATCTGAAAGCTACTTAAATCCAACTATTTATTCTGTAGCAGACAAATTATCACACAGAACTGAATAAAAAAATTTTGGATGCTGTGCAGATGACAGTCTCTGTGGAAACGGAGGCAGAGGCGGCCTGGGTACTGGTGGATTCTGATGGAGAAAGATGAAACTGACACCAATGGTCTTCGTGAGAGTGACATCGTTGCCTTCCTTAATCAAGTGCCTTTTGATGCCATTTTCAGACAGGTAACTCGCACTAGACTGTTATATAAGTAGACTTCAGTTATCTACCGTGCAAGGTCAGTGAGCCGGACTCTTATACAACCTTTTTTTAGTGGGTACTGAAAAGGTTGTAACGAATAAGTGTCCAAAAATGAAAACTTATTTTATTCAGAATTTTTTGTTTGACATTTAATAAAATAGGTTTTGTCCTTAAAGACTAGAGAGGTGGAACCCTGAAGTAAGAGACCAAAACTGCTTCTCTTTCAAAACTTAGAGAACATTGAAATCAAGAAATCTTTATTGTCTTTTAAGCACTTGACAATGCAATGGACCAACGTCACTTTTTCTTATATCTAAAAGGCCTGCTCCTATCACACATTTAAAATCCTATAATACAAGTGTAATGATTAGACACTAAGTCAAAGTAAATGTTATATGTACATTGTAGTTGTGAATAACGCCACAATTTGGTCATTAAAAAGAATAATAAAAGTAAAAAAATTGTTTTTTTGCAGCATCTCGTTTTAAATATAAAACATATTCTAAAACATTATATATAGAATAAATTTAATTAGTAAAATAAAAACATTAAATATATAAACAATTTAAAAAACTAAAAAATTCTAATATAAAAAGTAAGACTCCAATAAATAGGGATTATAAGACAATGACAACATGATTATACTAGGAGAAAATTTAACAATAAATATAGGTTTTAGGATGTGAACAACAATAACAATAATATATCAACTATATAATTAACTATTATACAAATTATCATAACTATTAAAAAAAAATAAAAGTACTAATATCACAGGTTAGAGTATGCAATTTAAGGGGAATAAAATGTATAGTGAATCAACAAGCCAATTAACTCACAATACATTGTTTTTTTAGATATATCTAGACTAATGGACTACATGCCATTTGCTTTTTCAGAGAAGTTTATTGAAAAAGTTTTATTTTTCATAAATAAAAGTGCCTCTTGGTTTTTCTCAGAGTCGAACATTTCATCTGTTCAAGCATGTATTTTTTTTTTTTTTTTTTGTGATACAGTAGGAGTGTTTTTCTTGTGTTACTTACATTTCAAAACTGTCTAAGTATTCTTTGATACTAAGTAAAGTACAATTAAATATACTGGGATGGAAGGGGTTCTATATTATTCTAAATTTTTAATAAATACAAAATTGTGGGACCACAAGAAACCTCTTTTCGTCTCCAACATTTTGTAATAATTCGTATAGGTCATAGACTTTTCTTAGTTTTGCCAAATGTATAAACAGTTTTAGCTCTAGTACTAGTTTCGTCGCCATGAAGGTTGTTTTACACTCCATATTCTGAGCTTTGGGGGGAAATGGGAAGAAAAAAGGAATAATATGCTGTGATGTAATCATTTTCATTACCGATACTGTACTTTAGTTTGCCTGATAAGTGTTATGTAACCCTAGCTAATATAGTTTACAAAGAAAACTTATTGCATGAGCATCCCAATGTAATCAATTATCCATGTATATTCCTAATATTAGTGCCTAAAAAATAGGTTCTGTGTACTTACTATCAGGAACACAGTTTTTCCATCAAGAGTAAAATTAAATTTGCTGTTTGACAATTATTTAATACCAAAAAAGATTGGCTTTAAACACACTCTTAATTGCATTTTACTGTTCGAGTTGCCTGCTCCTGTTCTAAAATTAAAGTTTCCAGATGTTTATTTGCATTTTAAAATAGTTGTATCATCTGTATATAGAACAGACCTACATGGCATGTTTGAATATTGAGTACAACGCGATATGTTCAACTAAATTTTCTGCACATCTGAAGATTGCTTTCTTAGTTTCTGATATATATCCTGCCTACTTAATTTTAAGACCTGTTTGTGATTTCCCGTTTTTTGTGGATTCCTCAGTGAGAATATGAGAGGTTAACAAAAATTATGTTTCTGGGAAGCATTTATGTTCCGAGGGTGACCTAGTTCAAAATTCCCAAGCCTTACAACTCGTTGGAATCTATTTTCTTATTGAAAAGATTCATAACTTTCCACAATTAGATCGTGAAATTTCAAAAATATTTTTGTGGGTTTTGGTGAGTAAGCGGTCAAAATACATGCGGTTTGGGTGCTGTTGGTTTTCGGTTGCGTTACATAGTGATATGGACTTGTATACGTGATAAAATGGGAGAGGATTATGGGTGTTAGATCAGGAATAAAAAAAGAAAGTCACATCTTTAGTTGACAAGCTGATTTAGTTTATAGGAACAATTGCAAAAACAACAATAAATCATTCAAATTAAAATGTTTGATTGTTAACTCTTTTTTACGGTGGGTTTTTTTCACCGGTAGTTATGACCCAAAAAATAGTATGTCATTCTGCATGTATAACACATTTTACTTTGATCTATATATTTTGTTATCCCTCCGTAACCATGAGCAAATAAAAAGTAGGCTGTCCCAATATTGCACCTTGAGGGGAACGTCATTACTTGATTCTTTTGCATGGGACTGAGAACGAACCTTCCTTAATTAAGTGTTTGCCCTTAATATTTTCTGTGAACTGTGTTTTCCACGTTCTGTTCCCTGTTGTTTAAGGATAGGACATAAAAAAGTGTCTTTTAAAAGAATAACTTTTTAAAAATCCAATAATTGTACGATATTATTGACAAGCACGCTCATATGCTATGAATTAGAAAAATCAGTTTAGAGATAGTAGATAGAGAGTAAAGATTTCACAAAGTATCCCCAACAAGACAGGAAGCCATCTATTACAATCTGTGGAGACGGTTGTACCCGAAAGGAATCATCGTGCCTCGCACCATATCCTTTTGACCCCCCTCGGACCTTCGGCAACTCCTGGACAAAACCACTTTTATCTTAAGCAGCTATGCATGAACGAAAAAGAACTGTGGAGGAAGCCCTAAAGAGAAATTATCCTCCAGGAACTCAGTTCGGTGTTACAAAGATTATGAAAATAAAACTCACTTCAGTGAGAAGGAAATAAGATACAAGGATGTTTTTGGGGAAAAAAAATTAAAAAAAAATATAGAAAAAAACAAAAAATTATTATGCCATTTCAATTGACCTATGTACCGGAGAACATCTAGCTAAAAAACCAAGTAGCAAAAATTGAGTATCAATTTGGCTTTGATGGAGCCCTGATTGATTAAACACTTAATGTAGATGAACAATGGCTATTAATATAATCTACACTGGCCCCAAAAATAACATCACTATCAATTCCAAACATACTTGTATCAGGTGACACTCATACGACTGCTAGTCTCTATGAACTTGCGCGCTCCCTCAAACAGTGTGTTAAAAACATAAGAAACTTGATTAGGGTAGTTGGCAAAATTAATATCAGGGGCTAAACCTTGTTAAAAGGTTGTACCAGGGTTGTGGAAAATAAAAAACAAACCTACATTCTTATAACAATTACAATACAAGGTGACCTCATTCTCTCATTCCAGACTATGAAGAACCTCTGTTTCAAGATATTTAGAAGAAGGTTTAGTTGTTACGAGGTAGTATGGGTTTTTGGCAAGCAAACGTGGTCACCGTGCAGGGATCTAGCCTTGTAGGCCTCGCCCTGCACGAGGTAGCCCGGTTTTTTAGAGCGACCATACATCCTAATTACACAATATCCTCCTGCCAGCTTTGATATAGTATTTAAAGCTATAATTTAAGGACGGGATATCAAGGTATAAAGTAAATCGTTTTTAAATAACATATTTATTATACTGCCAAAACGATAATTTATCACATATCAACACCAACCTCAGAATGCCGACCTCCCATCACGTGACAGAAACCCGCCCCAACATACTAACACAATTTTTGATTTACAAATCCTCCCCCTTCGATACATTTTCCTTGGCACCTAACACCCACACCCCCTTCCTTTGATTATTACAAGATAAAGTCCAATAGTGGTAAACAACATAATACCACAAACAATATAATTTTAAATCTTAGATTTGCGACAGGTATGTAAAATCTCCATCACCGGGTCCACTCGACCCGATCAGTACGTAGTGTCTTCGCTTCTTCCCGTCACTCAATTCTATGGACTCTCTTATCAGACCACAGTGTCCTCTATCAGCTCACGCTACTTTGGGTTGCTATATTCAGGAAAGACCGTGTCCTAATACGTTGTGATTTGGCAGGACTTGATATATGTGGATGGGCAGCTTCAAGTTCACCACAAGGTTTAGCAATTACACACACCCAATACTATCAATACTATACAACACTAAAATATAAGATGATCACATTCCGAAAAGACGGCTTCACTCATTTATAATAAACTTGACACAATACACGTTTTAAGACGAGAGTATCAATGTGGTAGGATACAAAACGAGATATGAAAAGGTCTGTTATAGTAGATGAATTGTCCCCTCCTAATTTGCTGAGTCTATAGCAGGATGAAATAATATCATTGCTTGGCGCATTGTGACTTGCGAGGAGTCAGGTGAGTCCTAAAATTATTCACAGAGTAAACTCAGTCCTTTGCTCTCGTTGGTAGGGACTTTAGGAATCATATCGGAACGTACATCAAGTGAACAGCAAGTCCATCGAAGATTTCAAGTTCCATAACATCGCCTGAAATGAGCAACAATATTCAATGACACACTGAGTACAAACCATAGATTGCCACATTAAGTCTCACGGCAGAGCGGGGTACATTTCAATAAATTTTCTCCTCAAAAAGAAATCTAACACTAACAAACAAAGCTTTCACAAATGACACTAAAGCTCGCAGTCTTTTTAGATGTGACAACACAACGTCGTGGAAAAAAACCCAGCAAAACCCTCCATCATACGTACCTACCTTGTCTTCAAACACAATCAGAAAAACACTACCTCATCAGTCTAGACTACAAAAAACACTTCCACTCCATTCATGAATTTCAGAGGGGAAGACAAGCAGGACAACGTAATCGTGGATTCGTACCTCTCAAACAAACAGGGAAGATCATCTACAACTCGCAACAAGCGCACTGTCAATTGTTGCTATTTAAAGACTCCACTAAATCTTGATTCTTTATACCTATCATTCGAGCGTCGTGTCAAACATGGACCATCAATAGTCGCGCAAGTGGGATCCAAGGCAAGCCAAAAACCCTGGAGGGGTAATGATGAGGTCCTCAATTACACAAAGGAAACTCATAGCACTGAGAAAATCCACACCAACAAAACAACGTTCAGCCTGCAACCACGGACAAAGACAAAAATACAAACAAAACCTACATCCTGAGCCGCAAATACTGGCGAACACCATTTTTTTAGTTGAAAGTCCTACTCTCCAAAAGAGAGACGCAATGCAGTTAAAAATAAAAAAACACCAAAACCCGGTGACCCTATCTGGAACTCGGCCCTCAGGAAATTCAGAACACATAGCATACCATAAACATCATTAAAAAATAATATATCAAAATATAAACTGACTAGCTAATAATCTAGATAGATTTCGCCCCTATATCTTAAACAGCGGAAAAAACCCAGACTTGTTTAATTGAAACTGAACACGGGACTTGTCACTATAAGAAAACCTTGCACACAACCTGCTTGGTAGGCTTACTCTCACTTGTCTGACCAGGTTTCGCAAGGGAAAGAATCACATCAAAGGAGGAAGCGTAGCTGGATAACGTTGAAATAAAGGACAGGAGAAGGGATATAACGTCTCATTGAAACAAGCGTGAACTGAATCAGAAATTGTATGTGAAACTGCCCTCTTTGAAAATATAAAGAAAAAGAAAAAATAGATAAATATACAAGTACTGGGGCGTGGGGTCTACAGACCTCCAAGGGCAAAAACTAGACAGTTCAAATTGAAGTCCTAACCGCATCAACCTAAATAGAATCATGAGCTGCAAGCAAACATAAACAATTCTCACTGGGAGGATATTAATGTGGACAATCTCACGGAAAATAATGACAAACCACAAAAACTTCAAGAACTTTTCGTGCTACTGTATGGGCATTGTGACGTATTTGAATCTCCCTCCTACGGTCGGAATCATCACAAGTGAAACTGTAAATTCAATAGACTGGATCTGCACTAAACATAAGACCCTGAGTGCATAAAAAAACATCCATCATCCCTTGACAGGCTTTTATCTCTGACCATACAGCACAAATATTTTACCTTTCTTAAACATCAGAAATATATTATAAAAAAAGCGTTTGTTTTTTTAAGGCCGGAAAGAGAAAAAGACTATTTTACCAAATAGAGAACTTAAACTTGGGTTACAGAGGAAAACTAATCTACAAACACATAACCTTGGGATCAGATCCTAATGGAAGAAGATGTCAAACCTTGCCAATAACTCCTTTCCACAGTGCACTATAACTATATACTTAATGAAACCTGCCCCTCTGAACAGCTTAGTGCAAAATGAAGACAAAGAAGATAAAAAAGACAGGTTCTTGGGGATGATGAATTGCAACCCACTGAAAAATGCGGTATATCAGTTGCACTTTAGAAATAGAACAGCGTAAAGGCCTAAAAAAAAAAAAACACCCATAACAGTGGAGGAGGGAACAAGGAAATATGACTTTTTTTTGGGGGTTGAGGATGAAACACCATTAAGGCGAGGAGAAAGAGAGAAAGAACCATCTGCAGCACACATTAACTCAAGCAGTTAAATAGCATGCTCATCAAAAGCGCTGTTGTTAGACAGGACGTGCAATTGATAGAATAATGTAAAGGAAAAGAATGCAACTACTAACACATAATGTGATCGCAGCTTTAAGTCTTCAGCTAAATAGGAAAAACAACCAAAGGACCCACACGAATATATGCCAAACTCCCTTAATGTATATTTTGCAATACAATATCAAGAGGTGAGTTAGATACGATAGATGACGGATCACTCCAAACAAACAGTAGCAACACTAATTAGGGATGTACAAGAAAACTCTCCTGAGTGCGATACAAGCACTCAGCATCTCCAGTCATTCAAATGAGGAAATTAGACAGTTACCTACTTAAAGGCAACAAGCGAAGAAGGTAAAAAAAAAAGCTATAGGGGAGTCATCGGTAGTTTTACTTTAATGCCCAAAAACATCTTCTGTGGGCCATTGATGAACTATAATATCCTCGCAACAATAATAGTTTTAAAGATGTAAAGATGAACTGTATAATTATCCCATCACTAACTATTATAATAAATAAATTCCCTACAGCAAGGTAACTTCCCAACTGTTCTGGGGAATAAGACGCCCCGCCCAAAATATAAAAAAGGACCACGAAGTGAACCGGGCAGCTACAGCGACATATATCACTCATCCCGACATCTCTCAATAATTAAATTTGAGGGAAAATTGTCCTTGCCAGACTTCTAAACCATCTTCGAACATGCATAATCAACTTTCGAAAGCCCAAACAGCATTTTCGGAACTTTCACTTAGAGGGGTTTAGGTTATCTGCACAAAACTAACAGCCATGGTAACAGCTGGAACAGAAACACATCATCGGAGACCAAATCTAGAGGAAGGATGTTCAGTAAGCTAGCCCTGCTTCCTTGACTTTTAGTAAAGCTTGTTCTGACTGCCTCAATGACGATCAGCTCACCTACTCAAAATACTAAAGAGCCCTAGGCGTAGGAGGTTAAAGAAAGCAGATTGGTTTAATTGCTTCCTCAAGGAAGGAAAGGAGAAACAAATTTTCTTGTGGGTTGTTGAAATATATCAACACCCAAAAAGTATGAATACAATCAAAATCATGAGTATAAATAATTTCACTTAAGTGTCAGCAACAACTGTGAAGTGGAGAGAGAGTTGGGTTGCCTCTCAAGGATCCTGTGCTCGTGTGTGCCGCGAGGTTGTGGTCGATCTTTCATCGTCCTCCCTTCACTCGAAAATGATCTGCCAATAACGTGCGCTGGATGATGTCTGTTTCTACTATCAATGTATGCAGGATGACACTGTGATGCTTTACCATCTCTGAGATAAACATTTATAAGATCATTTATTTTTCCTTCGTGCAAAGTCACATAACAAGCAATAGACATTGTACGTGTCAATATTTAGAAACTATTAGTTGACTAATTTTGTCACAACGAGTGTTTTAAAAAACTTGAATTCTATTATGCAGACGTTAGTACTCACCTAGCCTCTACAATAATCTAGAGTAAGTTGTATTAAAAATTTTAAATTTAAAATGTGTTGTTTATAAAGTCATTGAAATGTCTCACAATAATAGCACGACATGGACATACTTCAACCAAAACTCAAAACAATTATTGCACAATTATTGACTCCTAAGTATTAAATGAAAATAAAAGTACCTGTTCTTTTTAGTCTGTACAAATAGATGTTCAACACAAAAAGAACTCAAAATTACAAAACTTAGCACCTCTTCTTGGACCTGGGAAAGAAGTTACAAGCATTTGTGAGCGAGCAAATATTCTATGCATGCACTCGCTTGAATTGACTCGCTCGTTAATTTGTCATGGGAGATCAAGCGACACAAATATGTAGAACCATACTAGAGGTAAAAGAAGTGAAACTCTCCTCAAGTATCTATGTAATTGGCAGAGATTTAATAGATATCAAGTATTGTAGCTGTATGGAGGGAGTCACAAAGTTGCGACTGCTGAATTGCGTTTACACCCTGAATTTGGAAAAGGACTGGGTCCTTTGTTTAGCGAAGATAATTTATTGGCTGTTAAGACGAGGGTTCCGTATGAAACGTTTGAATTGGAAGGTAAGCATACGTATTATTAAACACCACAAAAACACCGTTGCCGGTTCGTCGAGGCGAGAATAGCGGGCCAGCCCAGGCTTTCATGATTTTTGTAACTCCGACCACAGAGGAGAAAAAGCTCCTAGGTGTCCTCGCCCTACGGGAGCCAGAAGAGGAAGAGATCAGAGGATAACCTAATTGTTGATTACAGGTAATCTAGAAAAACCTGAAAAACTAGAAACCAATCAAAGAAGGCTAGGAGAATGGAAGAAAAAGCACTCGTAGTTAGACGAATAATTGTAAAGGCAATCTCTATGAAAGGAGATCGAAACTCCTATCTGGCTTGTTAAAAAAGATGGCATCGACCAGCTTGTAGGGGGAAAAACAGCTTCCCTTCAGGTACGTACCCAAAGACTCAAACAATTAATAAAGTGGCACAAGATGCCACTCCAGAAGGTGCAGGCTCGCTCTTCCTGCGTTTCTACCTCCATGTGAGAATTTGAGCGCAGAAAAGGGAAAAAAAAAAAAAACTTCAAACAAGGATAAGGTATGGAAGGCATAGGACGGAAAAGAAAAGAGTAGAGACTATAACTTGGTTAGTTTCGGTCTTGGGGTGAGTTTAGCAAAACTTGCTAGATATTGTCGCTAGAAGTATGGATATAGTCCTGCAACGGCCTCCGCAGTAGGGTGCTACCAAAATAGCGTAAACTGGCTCATAGAAATCCATTACGGGTTCTGGACTCACACTGACTCTAAGATATATAATCTTTTATCAAATATCATTATTTTTTAAAGAAGAGGCTTGTATAGGATTAAGCTTGAAGTAAAATAAATAAACTAACACTCTGAGACCAATTATTAAAGTGTTACTTTCTGTGGTAGCTACCAATAAAATAAAGGATGTTCTCTTAGAAGGTGATGGGGACAACAAAGGATTGGGTTTATTCGTTTGTTTCTATATCACTATATAGCGCTTGGTGGTCAAATAGGCTACAAACGAGGGGGTGTGTTCTGCTAAGGTTGCGGAAAGAGGAATTTCAAAAAGTGTACACTTATTAGCCAAAGCGTTATTAGCCCAAAGGAGCATCTTCCTGTAAAAGTCTCACCCATTCGGGTATCTCCACCCCGGAACTCCAAGGGCCACGTAAGCACCCGAATGGAAGGCTCGAACGGCAATACTGAACTCTTGGTGGTGACTCCAAACGGTTCGGTAGTAGTATTACATAGTCTACTCCGCCAGTAAAAGAATCTCTAGAGTGCTTATTGTCTGTCCTGTATTCTCTTGTGGTTGTCTATAAAGATGGGAGGTTTCAGAAGGAATTTGAAAGATGACCCTCATTCCAAAGCTGAAGAGGGTGAAGAAAAACATAAGACCGACTCATAGTGGAGTTGGAGAATGTGTATATAACATATATGAGGAAATGACAACCCTTCATATATATTCAAACATGAACCTATCGGTTACGTTGATAATAATTTTTCTGTTCGAAAGAGCTCTGAATTAGGTATAAGAAAACCACCTGTGGTTACATGTGCAAAAAGATTTAGCAAAAGGATGGTGCCAGTACGTATTCTCCTCCCGCCTCTCTACGAGGACGGTCTTGGAGGGATAAAAAAATTTTGTGTGGCCAAGTGCGGATCAAATGATTACCAATGAAACGATGGACAATAAGTAAGCTTTAATTTTTCCTTACGGGGTTTTTAAACATATTTTAGAGACTTTTGGAGGCGCAAGAATTAAGACCTTCAGTTCTTCTTTCTTTTTCCAAATTTAAAAGGCGGTGATAAGAAAAGAATAAAATACATGGTTAGAGCTAACGAGGAAAGAGCATCTAACGGGATGTAAGGAAAATTCGCATTATTATTGGTCGTGGGCGATATGGAGAAAGAGTGGGGTTGTAATTAGGTAATTTCTTTAAAATGAACACAAAAAGATAAAATAAACAACTATGTTTCTTATTCGTGATGGGCCACATATCCTCCTTAGGCAACAGGCTAAAAAATAGAAAAACAAAAAATACCTTTCATTGAAAAACCACGCTACAGGAAAAAATGGTGACCATCCACAGTAAAAAATACTATAGACTGGACCAAAAATCCAATAACAAAATTAGGTGTAGGAAATCAATTCAAGTAACAACCTCTTAGAGAAACAGACTCGATATAACTTCATAAAAATATACATGTTCCTTCAAATAGGCCTTATATACATGATAACAACAGTAGAAAAGAAAAAATGAATCTATCTAGTTAATTAAAACACTAATTGACAGCCAAACAATTAATAACACTAGGCGCCTGTGAAACATCTAGCATTGTTATCTCAGGAGGACAAAGATTATAAAAGTCTTTCATTTAATGAATTGACAGCGGGAGAGGCCAAATTAACAGAAGGTAGACTACTACGTAAAACAAAACTAACTGTACTAGAAGTATATTGACAGTTTTTGTTATTAAGTATTGTTTAAAGACAAAAACTTACAAAGATTCAGATTTTCCAAAAAATTCCATTATTGTTTGTTCCAGGACAATTAGAAAAATACCTACCACCTAATCCATCTGCTTGCTATATTACTCTTAGCTTTGAATATTTTAACGATGCAGAAGATAGGAATTGTTCTGTTAGATAGCATTGACGTTGCCAAACGGGCATTACTGTGTACTCTCCTGATCTATACAATGAGTTACGATGAAAAAAACAAAAAAAAGAAAGAAGGGAGAAGAAAATAGTGTAGTAGGACATAAGAGGTGGGTTTTAGTTGGTTTGTTGTTAAATAAGATTGTAATGGTGGTGTGGGCTTGCTGAAACTCATAGGATAGGCAGGTACCTCCTGCGCGTACTGCACTGAATTTCGGGTGTTTGCGTGAGGGAATTGTTAGAAGAGTAAATATACACTACAACTACGAAGTACATTCATATATAGAGATTTTAAGAGCAGTCTGTAGGCTCAATCACTCGAGAGTGTCTGGATTAAAAGAAAAGAGTCCTAGAGAGAGAAGAGCAATAATTAGCTTGAACCATCGCAACTAAAAAAAAGATAGAAGATTCTCTCTAAACAAACAGCAATGTCTAACTCTCTCCTGTATCCCCCCTGTGTATATGTATCTTGTGAAAGAAGAGGCGAAAAGTAAAAAGTATCAGAAGTTGTTATTCGAAGGGTGTAATGGAAAGAGCAGAAGATTAAGATCTCATGTGAGGCTCAGTTTGAAGAAAGAAGGATGATGGGGATTTAAAAAAAAAATAACATAAAACTAACTCAATACAGCTTATGCCTTTAAATAATCCTATAAACCTCTCCCTAAAGAAACGTTCCCGGGCATCGGTTGTGCTTTGTTGCCCCTGAACGTATTATAGATTAGGCCTCTAAATTATTTCTTTAGGTGGGGGAAACTATGGTTGACCCTTGGATTAACGGACCAACCTTCATCCGATACCTAATAAGTTTCTCTGACCTTGGTGACTCCTCATTTGTCACGGTGACTGGGAGACGGATTAAATTCTATGAGAGATAACCAAGAGGGCGTTGCGTGACCACAGAGGTTGCAGGTTGGCTGAAAATTTTGATTAAGCCGCAATTACTTCAAATTTACTCGTCGTAAACATCGCCCAAAGTCACTGATACGAAAAATTTAACTGGTTAAACGGACCTTGGTTGTTACTGGACGAGCAACTTTTCGGGGGTGCGGCTTGTGCTTACCTCCAACCGATCTTAAGGCCTTCTGAGACCATGCTCGCTGCTGCATGTCTCTGGAATCTTGTGTTTGGAGGAGATCATCCAAAATTCCAATTGTTTTTCACAGGGAAAGAGAATGTAAATTTTGTTAGAGCCAAGGAAAAATTTCCGGCAGGAGTGGTGCCCAATTGATCTCATTGGCTTAGCCGAAATTAAAGCGACTTGGAAAAACATGGTGATTAGTGTCCCAGTCAGTATGATGTTTGAGAAATGGAAAATTCTCAACGGCAACGCCGAAGGTTTTTATTAAACCTCTTTCAGCCAATTTGACATGGCTTCGGAATAATAATAGGCTTGGAGGGTCTATAACGTGATTGATACAAGAAGTTCCAGACCACATTGTTATCGAAACTGTCTGGTTTTGATACAAACCACCACGGTCGCGGTGACGAGTTGTAGAGGAACCGGTGGGAAGCCAAAAATACGCGGAGACAAGCCCTTATGCAAATATGATTTTTCACCGTAGTTGGAGCGGTTAGTATTTTTAGCAGGCAAAATCACTGTATATTTTTGAAAAGGCGGGTGGCTTGGGGGTCTCAACGAATGTTTATAGACAGCCATTTGTGGCCTTTTTTTTTTCTAGGAAGAGGTCACACGTACGTAATCAACAAACACCCGTTGGAAAGGGCCTCGTAGCTAATTTGAGAAGCCAAAGGGCATACCTTAGTAGTTGTTGAGCCTGTTTGCATCTCTGACAGAAAGGGACAAGCCTTTATCCCTCTCTTCTGGGTATAGCCTGCTTCAGGTCGGTATTATAGTATAATAGTAGGAAGAAAAGAAAATTTGAGCTAATCCGGATCCATCCAAGTTTCTTCGTCTGAACCGCCAGATTGAGCTACCGAGAGGCGTGACTCTATGGTAATAAACTTTAAAACTCAATTAGGTCGCCTAGGATGTTTTGCTAGTCGTACCACCTACCTACTAGGTTTTGGATTTTTTAGGCAAATTGAGTGGAAACTAAATAATGCCTTGACATCACTAGAATAATTTTTGATTGGGATTAGTACCTTTCAAAGATTTCACAATATTGCTCGGTATTTGAGAGCTACTCTTTGCTCTTGGTGGGGCTTTGATGTCTTTGAAAGCTTCCGGTACAGTAAAAAGAAATAAAAGCCTGTGTGTTGTCGGTTGTATTTTGAATAGTAGTAACTCTGTGTGATAATTCGGTTTGGGGATCAACATAAACGCTGAGAGGGCAGTCAGCCACAACATTGTCTTTGCCCCATAACTTGCCTGACAGGAAATTGAAAGGCATTGTTGAGAGTTGTCCAACGTGCCTTATTTTTCCTACGCCTGGCGAGGATTGTTAAGTAACCATGAGAGTGAGGAATTGTCGCAAGAGCGATTTTTCTTGCCTTCATTCTCTTCATCTTTCCCCCCCTCCTCTTCCCTCAAGCGTTGAAGGAACGAATGCTCCAAATATTGTCTAAAATTTGGGTTAAGGCACAGTAGACTACTGCCAAAGCTTCTAAGATGGGAAAGTGGGAATAGTTTCTCTGCGTGTCACATTTAAAGGACGAGCTCGCAAAAAGCTTATAGGGTTATATTTGGCCCTGGATTTCCTGGGACTGCACTGGCACCTACAGCAGTAGCCTGAAAGCATCAGTTGACAGAATTAAACGGGGCAGGCTCATCCTCTCAAAATTGGTAAGCGTAGGGAACCCGAAGCAGATGCAGAGGATCTCTCATAAGGAACCGTTTTAAAAGCCGCAAAGTTTGTGGTAAAAGCATTTCCTGCTTGCTCCTCAACCCACATTAAGAAATTTACATCCTTTCTCTTCTAACCTATTCAAACGGCTTCCACAAGATTGACGCGAAATTGGGGTTAGGATATATGTAAATGTAGAATTAAAGGCAGACCCACATTCCGATGAAACCTGACTAACACTGCTTAGTATTTCTTGGGGGTTGAGTGCGTACGTTGTTGTCGATATGGGCGAGTTCGATTTTTGTATTGGGTATTGCATGGTTAAACTTTTCCCATCTTCGAAGTACTTGGCCCAAATTAATTCTATCTTTATGAGACGGCAATGGACCAATCTTTTGCTGTGGTTGTTAAACTGGTTAACCCTGCCCTTACTAAGTCGGGTCAAGGACTAAATTGAGATTGGTCTTTTGGTGGATTCTTTCCAGAATTTTCAGAAAATAATTACATAGATCGTCGGAAATTGCAGAACAAAAAAATTTTAAATTTTCACAATAACAAAGATTTTATTTTGAGTCAACTGTATGTGAGTAATCATGCTACCATCTAGCCTAGACCAAAAGGGAGGTAATTGTTATTATCTCCATTGGCCAGTGTACTTGTGACGAATGAAGTGTACTTCTTGGAAGCCTCATCAAGTGGTAATCTGGTTGTAAGAGGTTGGCGGGACCAACCAAGTCTAACATAGAAACAGACCTTCAGCCTTGCCCTTAGAAATCTGGAAAGAAGAAACTCTACCGTACGGCACATCGGGGGTTTGGAAATCGAGCTCCAAGACATTGTTTAACGGCTGCGGAAGGGGGAAAGTCAACACCAGGCTGAGAAGATACCTCCCGTTTTTGTTCATGTACTACTGAAAAATGCTGGACTAGAGTAAGGTGGAAGTTGTTAGATAGGTCTAAATAACGCCTAATTCTCCAGAAGGCCTTCGATATGCCTTCACGACGCATCAAAGCCATTTTGGGCGGTGTAGCATAATGATACTGACGGCACCTGAACGGCCTTTATCTTAGTCTGAACCCCCTTGACAGTGAAGTATGAATAAGGTCAATAGTGGTTAGGTTTTACCCGCAAGCTGTTTTGGGTCCAACAGTTTTCCGGGGCGGATAGGGTGGAACAGAACAAACGTCGCAGAAAAAAGTTTTTAAGATGGCCTGTAACACGTTTGTGTATGGAATTATCAAGGCCTTGTCTCTCTCCTATAAGAGAGTGTCTCTCCTAAAAACTAACTTGTCCTTCTGGGCCTGTTTGACGTGCCTCCTTGATTTTTCGGGCTAGAGAACTAAAGCCTAGTGAAGGGTGGTAAAAGGGTATAAGAAACGAACATCTGCTGGCAAGTTGAGCCGGCATTATATAGACCTCATGACATATCATCAGAGGGCCTGAATGAGAGAAAGTCCTGTAGGCCAATCAAAAACACAGGAACTGGTAAGTTGTTAAGCAACAAAGAAATGGGGAAACAGTCCCAAGATAGAAAACAAGCCCTTACCTTTTGAAACACATGATAGGTATGGGCCTGCCCCAAATAAATTTAAAAGATGGGACATCTGAGATCCATTTGCAGCTGTTGTAAGCCGTCAACGAAGTTTCTTTCAAACCTCTTCTTTTACGACCACCCTTGAGTTTAGAGAGAGCATCAAATACGACAATATTTTAGCCTCACTATAGACCTCGGTGGGGTTGAGACACGCAGGTGTGATCGAATCACAGCGGTAGATGAACTTAATGTTAGAAAAAGCAAATAGGAATTTCTAGGGTGTTTGACCTCCTTGGGCCCAAAGGCCGGGAGCTAAAGGATTAATGGGCCTAGTCCCCTTCTTGGGGAATGCCATGCCCTTTCCCAGCGAATTCCCTCCACTTTGGAGTTTAAATTAACCGCAAGGATTAGCAGAAACTATAGTGATTTTGGTTTTGATTTATTTCCTATTATATGGAAAACCTCCCGTTCCTGGTTTGGCCTACTATTGTTCCCTGGTAGCATAATTATCTTTGCAATTGATTTAGGATATTACAATACTTGGGCGGTTACGGCCCGCTAGCTGAATTTAGGAGCATTATCATAGCCATTAGTCCTTTAATTGGCCCTGCCTATCATTCATTGGGCTGGATAAAGAATAAAAAGTTTTTTTTTTTTTTTTTATGGGTAAGGGTCCCACCCCCCACCCCCCCCCCACCCTTACTATTATTGTAAGGCCAGCTTCCTTGGCCTTTGGTTTATCCTCTAAAAGAATGGAACTGGATGAAATGTGCTATAGGGGGTTCTTTCTTAGCGGTTTGTCTCGGCTCGTAGAAGTTTTCCCACCCCGAAACCACGGTTAAAATGTATCTGTTATTATAACGATTATTTTGGAAAAGGTGTGTTCCAGCGTATTGTAAATTAGTATTGTCCTAAGTGACATTTTTATTTAGAAAATATCTATTGCATCGCTTCCTGGGATTCAGACTTGCCATACCCTAGACGGTGCTTGAACAGTGGGTTGAGACCGTCAAACTCTCAATCGAGTTGGAGTACCATTGTTTTTTTCAGTTGTTTAGTAACTGGTGGTGTAAGGGGGGTTGATAGACCTGCAGAAAAGCTGCCCTAGTATGAGGGTTGAGACCGGTAAAAATAGTTGAAAAAATCTCTGCATCACTTATTTCCGGTCCAAGAATGGTGGAAAAAGCTTACACAATGTCAGTAAGATAATCATCATACAGGTTCCGACGGTACCGTTTGTTGTCTATACCAATGAGTTTTAGACTGAAAGTCTCTAATAGCCCTAGATGAGAAAAAAGTAAGGCCTAATTGTCCTGTAGAGCAATCGGCCTGGTATAGTCTGCACTAACGAGACCCAATCCACACATCACGAAGTCTGCCCTTCAGTGCGTGCCCCAGCTGTTTAATAGTATATTGTTTTTATCTGAACCTAAATTTTAACCCTACTATTATTTTTTTTTTGGATTTTTACCGAGAAATTCTGTTAGCTGGAAATAAATCAGTACCAGAAGTAATAGGTACCGATACTTCTAAGCATATCCCCGCAAAATGTTAGGGAATGAGACATCGTCCCTGTTAATATGGTCTATTTTGGGTTGCAATTTCTTTGAGCTACCGTCTTAAGGCAGTCGCTTCAATAGCATTTAAGGTCATTGTATGCAGACTCTTCACTAAACCACTAAGATCCACCGGCGCTACAGGGGGCAGCACAGTGCAAGTTTCTACTTCGTCCTGTTTTAAACTGGGATTATCCACTAAATCATCCGTTACGGGTACCCTTGGTTCATCCGCAGATTCCTCCAAGTCACTCACGACCCCTTCGCTAGACCGAGCCACAAATTCACTTAGTTGCACATGCATGGCATCAAGCTTATCCTTGGGTTTAATTCCCCATAGTTTGCATTGTTCGCGGGCTTCCTCAATAGTCAACTTTTTAATCCAAGACACAGTCTTTGGAATATTATTTAAGTCGAAGAATTTCAT
>NW_025786691.1:0-15568 GCF_021130785.1 Homalodisca vitripennis
AAATTTAAACCCAAACGATGTATTTAAAGTAATTAAAAAATGGATTCAATACATATGTAGGTGTACCCATAACAAAGTATACCACTAAAAGTTTTAGTGTGGACAATTAAAATTTACAAACTTCATGGTGATCGTAAATTGATCTCTAAAAAGTCACTAAAATAAGCTGTCCACAACAAATAAGTTGTTTTCATTGTTTGTAAAAACCAAATTAAACATAGCATTTTTACACAGAAAGCCATAACCACAAACACGAAAACTCCTCCATCTCATAGCTCATCGTGAGTCTCCGGAGCGGATCCGGAGAATCAACGTGGAGACTGAAACTTTAACAAGTTCAATTTCAGAATTATAAGAAGTAAATTTAAGCGAAGATAAGGAGTGATACAAGTTCACAGCTATTATCAATAACGATCGCTGTTTCTGCTGCTGCCTGGTAGATTTTTTTTCTTTAGGTCAACAATTTGGCAGCCTTTTTGTATGATTAGCGCATATCGATGTTATATGAAATATTCCGAAAATAATATAGAAATAGAATCGATGTTTTAGAATAGTCGATGGCAAAGACTACTCAATTTGGTTTTCTGTCCCAGTCAAACGCCGGAATTTTCCTTTAGTTTCATTTCCCTTTAAAACCTTGTCTTCATACTCCCAAGATATTTTTGAACAAACTATCAACAGAGATTAATCCAAGACCTACGACCATTATCGTAATTCGTTTTACTGAGGTTAGTAAATAGGTAGTATCTGTTATCATTATTATTCACTAGTCACTGGCCTATAAGGACAGTATTGAAATGAACAGTCAAAAGTATTAATCACTAAGCTAGTGGTACGTTGTCTCGCGAATGGTAATTCCCTGGATGGTTGTGAACAATGATTCTGTGAGATTTCTGTCTGAGAGAATATATGTAACGGCTAACAGCGTTCTTCTTTTCTATTATATCCAGATTGTGTACAGTAAGAATAAATAATTTTCACCTATGACCAGAACAGGTGTTAGCTTATGCGGAGTCTGCTGCAAACTTTTACTGCGGGGTGCCTAAATTTGACACTCTTCTTGTTACATCCCCTCAATCACTGTAATTACAACTATTTAACACCATATAAAAAATTGATTTAATCAGATACACACGAGATTCATATATCATTTAGGGACCGTCCATAATTTACGTAACGCCCCTAGTGGGAAGGGGGGTTTTCGACAGCGTTACGTACCATTACGGGGGAGGGTTGAACGATGTGTGGTGTTACGTAACTATTAAACCTCAACTATTAATTGCTTGAATTCGTTCACAAAATTTGCTTGGTCCCCCAAAATTTTAAAGTAGGCTTTTTGAAAGCCTGGCCGTATGGGCAGGTGCCGCACTACACTAGTACCCCTCAGTTATGCGGCATTACCACATTGTACATCAGCTGATTCTCAGTATAAGGCAACAAAACCCGTCTCGCTTCGTTTACATCCGTTTTTTTCTTCGGGGTTCGATTATTTTTACATGTTTTATGTTATTATTAGTTTTTGCTAACGTTTCTGTTTCGTAGTTTTAAGTTAAACAGCGGAGCTCCCCTAAGCGTGGGGGTTCGTGGTAGCACTGGCCACACCTGCCTACTCCTTGGATCAAGAGGATAAATGACTTTAAAAGTTAACTATATACTAACTATAGTAAACTTACAATAATATGAGTTATATTAAAGTTAGCTTCCTTATTTCTGCGTCTTTTTATATCAGTAACAAGGAAAAGGTTACTTGTTTTAACGCTTTCCTATTAAACTGCAACTTTCAAGGTTCATAAGTAGGAAAGCTTGTAACTCATAAATACCATATTTTAATATGAGATTTTCAGTTTTATACTTATATGAACACAATTTTTATTAGTTCACCACTTTACCTTTTTTTAACGGGTGGTTGAAAAATGTTACAATGGTCTCATTAAAGAGCTCAGAGTATTTTAACTCTTACAGCATGAAAATAAAACTACAGCACATGTTTTGCAGTAAATTCATTAACAATTTAAAGTTTCATTGGGAGAAAACACGAATTTGATATATAAAATCAGAAAAATACCGAATACAATTTGACTATAATATACAGTAATAAATAATTATGTAATGTAATAATTTGTATACAATACTAAATACATTGACATATGTAACAAAAGCAATGAACAAACATTTACAATGATCTGAAACACAGATACCAAACGGTAGGAACAATTTATAATATTGCAGTATAGTACGTAATAATTGAAAACAAGCTTATAATACTAACAATGTAAACACCAAGGTGGACAAATCTTAGAAACAGAATGAACTGTAACAATATTATGATTTGCATTTAAATGAGAAACAACTGAAAATAATACATTTTTCATTGTACATGGGTGTAAAATACTAACAATAGTATAGCAATATGTCTACTTCAAAAAATGTTACTTCCAAGGAAGAATTATCTAATGATTGGCAAAGTATTTGAAGCATCCATCAAAGTTCGCGTTATTGGGATTTTCTATAATAATTTTCTGATTAGTGATAATCGCTTTGGTTTTATGCTTGGAATGTTCACGATACGGTTGATGCAAACCAAAATCTACCTCCATGTTACTGTTGGGTTTTAAGAAAGAGCGGTGACCAATGCTGTGTTATTTGATCTAAGCAAGGCTTTCGACTACGTTATTCGAAACATTCTGTTGAATAAGCTTCTAAAATTACGGGATAATTGGCATCGAAAACATATACAAAGTAACTGAACTTTTATACAGGAGTCACAGGCATAGGCGTAATTTGGGGGTGGCAAGGGTGGCAGTTGCCACCCCAGAATTGTGGAGCCCGGTATTTTGCCACCCCAGAATTTTGAAGTTAAATGTCTAAATAATTATACATATAACTTACTTAAAACTGGAAAATACAAGTCTACCAATAGGGAAACCTTTTAACTTTATCAATTCTCCATTAATTTTGCTTAGTTTAGCACAGAAAAGATAGCACGTCTTTTAAAAACTTGTAAATCATAAACTTAAAATGAAATATTGGTGTAGTAGAATTTACGAAATGAAATAAGGAACATTAAATGCGTGAAGAGCGAGAATGAGCAATGTAGGCTGCTTCTCGTCTGCCGTCTGGAAACGGCAACTCTGTAATACACAGTTGGCGAGGGAGATTTGGCAACAGGGCACCTGTTGTAGTATATTGTCTTTACAGCTAGAAGCAGACAACGTCTGTCGTGTCGCCTGCCTACTTTAACCTTACTCCTCAGTAGATGTATTCGATTAGTGCGAGTTGCAGTACGATGTGAATTACATTTCAAGTGAACCAAGTCGTATGATTGCATGGACTAAGAGATGGTAAGTTTAGTTCAGTTATTTCTTATTTCGTAGGTTAAACTTAGGTGTTGGTCAGTTTCTGGAGTTTCCCCATCTTTGTTTACATCCAACTAGGCCTAATGCTGAAAAATAGAAAATCTTTTTACTGACTAGATTTTCAATAAATGGCCCCCAAAAAACATAACCTCAACTTCTAACTTTATTAGTTCTGCCAGTTAGTTCTGCATTGTTACGGTTATGGTTTTAGTTGTTTAAAAACATTTTATAGGTGTAATTGGTTGGTATAGGAGAAGTTTTTGCATATATAAGGGAAGTAGCTTGTTTTATAGTACGGTATGGAATACTAGGTTTATTTTTGTTTGTTTGGCCACCTAAATGCTTTTACCGATGTCATATAACCTCACATTTAACGCAACACTACTTTAACCTAATATATGTAAAAATAACAACGATACCATCCAATCACCTGAAATTAAGTAATTTCAGCTTATACCTCTAATTAGGTTATGTTACTGTCATTTTAATAACTCCCGCCTTCCTGTGTTTGACAGCTGTTTTTGCAATGCCGTGGTCTGTCAGGCTGCAGACGTTTGTGTCGAAGAGCCAATGACTAAAAAGGTCATACAAAATAATTAGTTAAACATCCAGATCTTTTATGGTCTTGCAATTATTTAAAATACATGTTTTACAATCAACTCGTAGAGTAAGGCACTAAATGAACTTTATCTTTAGGCAAAAAAAGATTATGTGTAATAAAAATACCAGATTAATAGCAAATTTTAAACTATTTCGAAACCTGGTAATGTAGGCAGACTTGGGTTTTCGTGTACGCCTACAGCTTCTTAAGTACAGTTTACAGTATGCAAATAAAAAGTATGACTGTTTTACTCATTGGCTGTTAGGCTGTGTTTATTCCGATACAAATTTTACACAAAATTTCCCAAAATTACAAAACAAAACTTTGGTAGATAAATCAAAATAAAGTTAAAAATGAAGAATAATGGTTTTCTTAAAAACACCGTTTTTGAGATATCTACCATTTTGTTTTATTAAATTTTTATTTATATCTCGAGAATGTTTTGACCGATTTAACTCAAACTTGGCATGGTTTTTATCTAATACAATAATCCATATTCAGAAGAATTACCAATTTAATTCAATCATTAGTTTCAAAATGATTGCCATTTAAAATTTCTTAACCTAAATTGTATGAAAACCATAAACTTGAAGTCAAATGTCAGGGCATCTTTTTTGTTGCCCTTTCAATCCCCTATCAAATGGTACGATGTCAAAACAAAGAGATGAGAAATAGTGTCACACACAATAGCGCCCCAAAATCAAAAAAATTGTGCAAAGCCTATGCATGTTATATTAGACTTGTATTAATTTTAGGTTTAGGACTCTGTGTTCTAGTAGCATTTTGCCATTATTTAAATGTTCTTTTGCTATTCTTAATGGGGTTTTTTCAGGCTTCAGAAGAACAAAAAAGGGCAGAGTTCGTTGCTGTCCTACTTTAGCTCAGGCCCAGCAAACAAAAAGAAACGGTTAGAAGATGAACTACCAAAGGAGTTGTTTTGGAACATGAACCAGAACCGGCTGTAGTAGACGTTTTAGATTCGTCATCGGCTCAGTTAACATACCACAACTACAAATGAAGATACCACAACTACTCCTACAGATGAAAGTGCAGAGTCCTAGCTGTTCCTACTAGTTCATCTGACCAATTGACAATCACTGTAATTAATAAACGTGATCCTGCTCATGGCCCAGGTTTGGCTAAGGCGTTTTTTAGGGAAGGCTCATTCCAACCACGAGAATTAAATTTCCCTAAAACGGATGGTAGGAAATTTAGGCCAGAGTGGTATAAACTGTATCCTTGGCTGGAATACAATCCTCTAACTGACAAAGCGTTTCTGTTTTGCCTGCCGTTCGTTTTACAGCCCAGAAGAAAAAAATGCAGAAAATGTATTTACACTCAGTGGGTTTTCCAAATGGAAGAAAGCTGTAAAAGTATTTGAGAATCATGAAAAGAGTAACTCGCATCGAAGTAGTAACACTAAACTCAGTTCTTTAAGAGAAGCCGACAAAAGTGGCACTGTTATTGAAAAAGTAAATCAAAAGTATTCAGAAGAAGTACAAGAAAACAGATTGTACTTAGAGGCTTTGTGTGAATCCCTGATATTTTGTGGGAGGACAATCTATTGCTCTAAGAGGTCATGACGAATCTACAGATTCAAAAAACAGAGGAAACTTTTTGGAGCTGATGAGGCTTCGTTCAAAGATAATACGCTTTAGTAAACAAATTCTTTGTAGAGCATCGCAAAAATTTTCAATATACTTCAGCGACTTTCCAGAATGAGCTTCTGTCCATAATTGGGGAACAAATTAAGTTGCACATTGCCAAAGAAGTTAAAGATGCAAAATGTTTTTGCCATTATAGCATGATGAGACCCAAGACATAGCAAAGCACGAGCAAGTAAGCTATTGTCTTGAGACATGTTAATGATAAACTAGAAGTTCATGAGTCGTTTGTGGGGTTTTACCGTGCTAGAAGAACTGATGGCGATACACTGGCAAATGTACTTAAGGACGTTTTGATTTCACTGGACTTGAATATTAAACATCTGCGTGCTCAGTGCTATGATGGGGCTTTCGAACATGAGGGGTCCCTACAAAGGAGTGGCAGCTAGAATTATACAAGAAGCCCCCATGGCAATGTACATTCACTGCCAATGCACATATATTGAACTTGTGCATTGTAAGCTGTTTGCACAAGCGTGAATTCAATAAGAAACACCTTCTTTGTGCTTCAAAGTCTTTACAACTTCATTGAGAAATCAACTAAAAGACATGCTGTTTTTGAAAAACATTCAAAAAAGTGCAAAAAGCTTTAGTGGTGGAACAGCAACATTGAAGTCTTTGAGTGATACCGAGATGGGCTTGCGTGTCGAAGCAGTGCGTTCTTTGTTAGATAATTTTGATGCCACTCTTACGACACTACGAGAGATTTCTGAAACAGACCCTGACAAGTGGTGGACAAGCCAATGCTTTGTTGAAAAATATGGAGGACTTCAACTTTGTATTTGACCTTCTATTACTCAGGAGAGTTCTAACACAATGTGACATACTGTCAAAGACCCTTCAGTCAAGCAGTGTGACCTATGAAGTTGTGAAATCTGTAAAAAAACAGCACACTTGTAAGTTTTGCAATCCTTCAGAACAGATGAGTTTTTTCACCAAGTTGTTCAATCACTGCACAGAAATTGCTGACACGTGCGGGTTTAGAGCTGCCGAGTTGCCAAGAAAGGGCAAAATTCCCTCAAAAAATCGGGGGTGGGAGTAAAGCTCCATTTGAATCTGTACAACAGTACTACAAAGTTTCAATCCTCTGGCCAGCAGTTATTGATATCCTAAGCGAGGAGATAGAGGCCAGGCTTCAAGAAAACAACCTAGATGTACTTAACCACTTAAAAGCAAAGTTCTATGGTGGAAGTGATATAGACACACGCCAGTGTACAGTATGTGTGTAAATACTATAGTTTAGACTATGACATTCTTCTGTCTGAACTAAACTGTTTTAACAGAACGGAGGAATCAAGAAGCAAAAGTATCCAAGAAAGAGCTGACGTTTTTGTACAAACATCTTTTGAAAAGTGTGTTCCCTATGCTTTTTGAACTTTTTCGTTTGTACTATACAATACCAATGAACTCGGCATCGTGTGAGAGATCCTTTTCATGCTTACGGCGGTTAAAGACATATACTAGAAACTCTATTGGCCAGGAGAGGTTGTCTTCGTTAGCCCTTTTGGCTATTGAAAGGAGTGTAGAAATAGACATTTCAAAAGTAATTGATGACTTCAATTCAAGCCAGAAGAGAAGGCTTCATTTTGTTTTAAACTAACTTGTGGATGCAGTCTGGTTACATAGAATAAAGTGAAATTTGTTTGATCATGTTTACTTGATTTTTCCTTTTATAAAAAACAAACGGGCTGGCACACATAAATTAAAATTGGGCACACTTTTGAGTTGTGTGTGAACAATAATTACCTCACTTGTGGACCTTGTGGTTTAGTTAATAAACTCAATTCATTAAAAAATTAAAAGTTGTTAGCAGTAAAATTTTTGTAAAAATAGCTTGAAAAAGCTTAAAATACTAACAAATTTAAAGCCAGTTTCTTACAATTTTCCGGGGGAGGGCCCCGGACCCCCCCTCCACCTGGGGGGTATTCCATACCCCCCAGTAGATCTTGCCCACCCCAGTTAAAAAGCTGAAATGACGCCCATGGTCACATGGTTTGTCTCTTGACATTTTTTATTTCCTGTTATGATAAATGATCTAAACAGCAATACTACGTCCAAAACTATAATGTTTGCCGATGATATTATTTTCTATGCTAGTGATTAAAAATACTATAAATCTAAAATGTACGTCTGGATGGTTTATATACCGGAAGTCACGTTATGGTATAGTTCTAATAATTATGTTCTTGTTAAACTTATATAAAGATCCAACACGTTATTTTTCAACAGAGAAACAATATACTGCCGATTAAACTTGTATTGGTGAGCTCACTCGTATTATTTTAAATGCAAACATTTAATTAATACGTTTAATATGATTGCTCTTAATTAACTATGTGAAAATTCACATTTATTTCTTCAGTAAATATGCATTTGTCCCTGTGATAAGCTGGAAATTTAGGGTAAATTTTAGTTAACGTGTGGGTAATTTTAGCAGTTGTACATTGTAGCACTTGTTTTGTTGTTACTCACCAGCTGTTAAAATAAAAACAGTTCTTGCAATAATGTCATACTCATTTGAATAGTCATCGTCATATTTGGTCTTTGTTTGTTTGTTGTGAACCAATAGTCTTGTCAGTGATATAAGTATTTCAGGGTCAACAACATTCTTATCATGGAGATTTATAAATGAGTAATGGGCGTATGTTTGTGAATCACTCATCTCATTCTGAGTCAGTTGCTGCTTTGTTGTGCAAACGAAAGCTGCTTATTTTATTTCCTTTCATTTGTGTGTGTTGGTTTGATTCAATTAAACAATGGTGAGTATTTGTAAAGGGATCATAGGCATTCAATAGTTATTTCAGTTAATGTTAAAATTTTAGGAAATTATAAAGATTATTTCATAAATTTGGGTTCTAGTAAAATCTACAATGTAGTGATACTGTGGTAGTCCTATGTTATAGTACAAAACATTTCATTGCAAGCCTGGGTTATGGAAAAAAACTGTCACCATTGCGTTTAGGCCTGACATCTATTGTTTAAATTTGATTATAGAAGATTAATAGAAGTATATTTCTTGTAATAATACTAGTATTAAAATTATTTATTTATACCTCTGATTATTAATAAATAATAGAGCCAAATATCTAGGCTTGCAATGATATGGCTTCTCCTACTGAGATTTGTGTAGGAGAAATTTAATTTTTTTAAGTGTTACAGGTTTTATTACTTTAGTCTGAATTTTGATGCTTTTAAAAATTAAGGTTAGGCCCATATTAATTTTAAAGCTGCAGTATTATAAGAAGTCACCACCACAATCGAATCATCAATATCTATGATTATATAAATTGTCAACTGAATTACATTATAGGTATTTCAAATTACAGTATAAGTTAGTTCAATTGTTTTTATAGCTTAAAAGTAATAATTTAACCCTTCAACTGGCTTTAAGCGATTATCGACTAACAACATTTTTAAATGGCACTTAGCTATTTTTTAACGCATTAACTATGTTGTAATATGATCTCTCACAGCAAGTCTATTTTTATTTTATTTGAACTTATAAACATACATATATAGCTACGTGGAATAGTTTTCTATATTTCTACTCTAGATCTCGTACATTTTTAAACAAACTAGTATATGTATTCGCTTTGCCTCTTTAAAATAATATTATTTCTAGTGTTTGCTCCAAACTTCTTTGTATCCTTTTGTTTAAAACACTTATTATCGTCCCAAACAATCCTATTAATTATTAACCTTGTAGTCTTCTTCCTCCTTTGTCCAGTAGACCTAGTGACCATTAAGAAGTAGGCATAGTAAAAGTAGAAAAATACAAAAATGTATTTATATTTGAAAATTGGTACCACTAAACCAGAATTTTAAAGAACTGGGCCTAGATAAAATAAAATTTTATTTAGGTTAACAGATTAAGGAATTGTTAAACTTTCTGGCTATTTGTAAATTAGTTTATAGCTATCCAGTTTAAACTTTAATAAACTATGAAGCTCTAAAATTTTGATGCAGATGCACATTTTTAGTTTTTAAGGCTATTCTGATTGAGTGTTTTAGACACTGATTAATCATTTTTTGTATTCCATTAATAACAAATAAACCTCTGTTCCAGTCTGCTGAAGACCCAAGTATTCCAAACACCTCTGTTGATAACAACTTCATAGAGTTCCAAAAGTTTATTATAAGAAGTTCGAGAGGGAGTATCGCAATTTTGAAGAGTTTGAGTTGCGATACCAAGATTTTTTTGGAGAGTCTCAAGTCAATTGATGAACTGAATAATGCTCCTGGTCAAACGGCAACATTTGGTGTCACTCACTTTGCTGACAGAACTGGTATGTAACAAACAAAACATTGTACTTGTACACCATAATGTGAGGCAACTTTTATCAAAGCACAATAAAATCAATGGAAATTTCCTTTGCACGTCTTTATGATGTACATTTTAAGGGCTATCCAGAAAGTAGATTATTTTTTGCTATATAGTCGCTAGTGGTGGGATTTAACGCAGCCATTTCTACGTCAGGACGCTTCTCCATTCAGTGACTATCCAGCCGTGCTAGTGGAATACTACTGTTCCTTGTTGTTTTACAATAGCAGATTAAATGTGTGATGCAATTGAAATTCCCACGAGTTGTGAAGTGAAGTGCAGTCGATAATACAGTTTTTGTTTAGCTAAGCACAATAAACCCAATTGAGATTTATTCGCAATCTCTGTAAAGTTAATAGTAATTATGTGATTACTGAAGGTGGAGTGCGTCAGTGGTGCATTAGGTTTAAAAATGTCCAAATCAATGTCCTTGATAATGAAAAAAGTGGATGGCCAATGGCCAAGCATTGAGACCAAATGACATTGTTTGTATAATCTATCACATAAGATTAAAGAAAGACTGCCTGCCGATTGAAAATAACAGAAACTATCACTTATGTAGTTTTCCTCAAATTTAAAGGAGTTTGTTACACAGAAGTTAGGTTACCATACATTTTGTGCAAGATGGGTACTGAAACTTTTAACAGAAACCATAAAAATCAGCATTGACATTTTTTGACACTTACAGAAATGATCAACTTGCTGCTCGATCGAATCATTATTAGTAAAAATACGTGAATTACGAAACCAAATTATAATCTATGGAGTGGGGGCATACATACGATGAAGAAGTGAAACTGTGGGAGGTGTGACTACCTGGTTGAAGTCTCAGGCAGCAGAATTTTATAATGCTGGAATTTCAAAAACTAAGTTTACCGCTATGATAAATGCCTAAATTTGTATGGTGAAATATGTTGAAAAATTGTATTTTAGTGTCACTTTCAAGTGATGTATATAATATAAATTTATTTTTTACTTTATTTTTGTTTATATTAAAACACAATTTACTTTCTGGCTAGCTCTCGTATGTTAGGTGTTATGCATTGTCGAAGTGTACATCCTGGACTGAGTATTATGTCTATTTACTTTCCAACTTTTCAAATTTCTGTCAATGAGAGTAATTATAAATTACTAGTTTCAATCTCAATATTATAATGAATCTCAGATAAACTAGAACAAAAACTGAACGTCCACTCCTAGAAAAAAAAACAAGCAGGAACAAAAAAACCTTAGAAAGTGTCTCTACTTTGAAATGGTTTCGAGCAGTATTTAGGCATTGTAAACAGCATAAAATACAAGTATCATGCTGGATTTCATTATGTACTTTAATAGCCAATATTTATATGTCAATTTGGCTAAAACTCTGATCTCATGAGGAAACAGTACTCTACCGGAACCGTCTCATAATGTCAGCTGTTTCAAATAAACCTATTTGTTAGAGCTACTTCCACTATATCTCTTAAATCAACTTCATCCAAGAACAACTAACAAGTCCAAACTCAGCCCTGCCTGAATGTTCGGAGATTTGTTTTATATCCTGACCAGTTTACAACAAAATACCACTCTTAATGAAAAAATGTTAGAATTTTTCTCTTAGATGTGAATTTGTCAAAATATCTAACATTCAAAATCGTATACGTAGGACCTCCTTATATTACAAGAGGCATTGGTTCTTCTGTAATATGCACGATTTGTATTTGTTTAAGGTCTAAATAATAATTAATTTTTCCAACTTCCTCTGAAATTTATCTCAGAGTAGTATGACAAGTTGATTGGAATATTTTGGAACACAGAAATGGAATTTTCTCCTCTGATGCTGGTTTTCCTATTATAAATTTTAACCCAGCTGTTCAGATTCACTAAAAAACACTGGCAAGAACAGTATTCAGAAATTTGATTTTCTTGGAGTTCTTAGTTTCATATCCAGTACTCCAACCCGAATATGATGAGTGATTGTTTAAATATATAAACAGTATAAATTTTATAAAATGTGCTACGATTAATTGAAATTTTCCATTGAGCATTTCCTTAAAAGACTTTTTTAATGTTGTTTGATGGGTACAAATGGTTAACATCAATTAATTTATTCTTGGTAATGTATTTTAGCTACTAAAAATATATACACATTGAAACACACATTTTCCCCTTCATATACTCGTATAGTAGGCACACTTATTGTGTAATAATTTAACATGAATTTTTCAGAGCATGAGAAGAAACGGAACTTTGGACTAATGCGCCCTTAATTGAACAAGAGGATATAATGAAACTAAGAATTGTATTTTTTTTTTTCTTAAAGCACTGTGACTGTATGAATAATGTGATTAAAGATTTTTCAATTCACATTTTATAAGATTAAAATGTATTTTTAACATTGATTTATTGTGAATAATTTTTTACTTATTTTATTTACTATATTACCTACCAAAATGATCATTATGAGTTTGACATTGATGAATGGAAAAAACGTTTTGCTCACAAATGCATATCAATCTCCTCTGAAAGTGGTTTTGGCATGTTCTTATAGAGCACGGTGAGTTTTTGGGAATGTAATTAATTACAGGATATGATGTTGTGGACGACCTCTCAATTTAATTTGTGAACACAATATTGCGAATGATAGTCAGGTTACTAGGTTAAAACAAAGAAAGTGAGATTATGGTTTTATATCACGGTCACATCCCAAACCTTCCAGTCTGCAAATGGCCGGCTGACCGAATTCCCCTCACATGTCAGTATATCTTCTTCAAATATTTGTCAGCAGTGTGATATATTTGGAACCATGATGCTTCCGCTGGACTGTATTCAGTGCTGCCCATCGACGATGAAATTTAATCCTAATCATTCCATTTAGGGATGACATCTGATTGGCAGTACGCAAATAAATTGCTAACATTGTTATACTCTCTGCATGAAAAAAAACATAGATAGATGATTAAATTATTAAGAAATTACTGTAGTTTTTCAAAAATACTTTTGTTCTAATTCGTATTTTTCTCTATTCATTTTGGTGTTTTATTGCAAGTCTGCTGCATCTACTCGTGTCAATGACTGATCAACATTAGACAAATTACCAATTGCTAAAACATGTTTTTTTAGTTCTTTGTTTATAAAAAATTTTTTTAGAAATGAACCGTAACAAATTAGTGTTTTTTAAACTATGTTTTACTTAAAGTTCATATTTTTTATTACACTCGGCAATGCCAACCATTTAGCTGGTTCTGTGTGCTTCATTACATCGGCGAAATTTATGTAACAAAAAACTATATCATTTGGTACCTGGTGATATTTTTATACTTCAAAGTTTCAGTTTTTTATCATTAAAATATCTGTGATTTCCCCTTACAAGGTGATTTTGAGGAAGGAAAACATATTTTAAAATGAAAATCTATGTTTTACAGAAGAGGAAATAGCCAATTTTGTATTTAGAATTTTTTGCCACAAGAGAAATTCAGCTTTAGTTGAATGCTGTTTCTTGGCAGAGTATTATCAGAACACTTTTTGTTGACTCAACTTTGATGCCTCCAATAAACCGATTCTAAAAATGCTGTGTATTAATGATTCCCAATAACTGCTATACTTGACTAAAGGCATATTATTATAAATAAGAAGTCTCTTACCTCTCTGTCCATATTATTGGGAACAGCACCCAGAAGTCTAATCTTGAATCTTCCTTATATTTGTAGCTGAATTAAATCATTAAACTACAAAATGATAACCACAATTTTTCTTAAGAGACAAGGAATATAGTGTTAGAACAGCTCGACAATATCATACAAGGTTCTTGCCATCTTACAGTTGGAGCAATAATAACCGAAAACCACAAGGATCTCTCGTTATGTACTCTGTAATTTATTACTCAAAAAATATACCATACCAAATGCTACATTCAATATTTCCAATATTATTTTATAATGGTAATGGTTCACATGGTATGATTATAATAAATTTAAAATGTTTGATAGTCAAATGTTTACAACTGACATTAAGTTCAAATTGTACAATTTTAAACTTTACCATACGTAATAAATTTTAAAATTAAAAAATTAAATGTAATTTAATCTTTGGACCAAGAACCCATACATTATTATTCCACGTGTATATTAAAATAACATAATTTCTATCTTTTAATGTTGTCAAACAAAAAAAAAAAACACCTCGTTATCTTTTTGAGTTTTTCATCATGATACATAATTTTTTTGTGGCTAGTTCGGAAGTCATGATTTTAACCATTTTTGAGTTGGTGTTTTGGTCCCCAGGTTGTGTTAGAGAGGGCTTCTTAGTCCTAAATTTGCTTTTGTAAAATTACATTTCTCGTACCTATACCTTTGACCTTTAATGTAAGAAGTTTTACAATAATAATAATAAGCTTTTAAAATACTTGGTTATAAGAATGTAATAAATACTAATCAATTATTACTAACAAGAGTGTATTTCCAAAATACATAATATGATTACTTAATTATATATTTTTATTAAATTAAATTCTCCATAATTAATTATTAGAAAATGTTTTAATTAGCAAAAATTCATGGTCCCCTCCCTATTTTGTTTTAGTAACAAAAATGTATTTGATAGTTAGTACGTGCTGTTTTGAAATGAATAACTGACCATATTAATAAATTTCATATCACACAAATAAATGTTATTTAGCCGAATCTAAATAAACCTCAACTTCAATACAGATTATCTTTAGATATCTTTACAAACTACACTTTTACGATTTCCCAATAGTTATTGTGTACATTTACCTTGTATTAAAGATAAATGTAATCACTGACACCCTTGAAATGTATAATTTTTTATATTATTCGGTTCTGATCGGCACTTTAGCTCTGGGGAAGCTCATATCCCTCCCTCACTCTTATTTTACTTACGATTGACCAGAAAGTGTGAGTTTCAATCAAGATCTTGGTTGACCTATTAAACACTACCAAGTTACATGAAGAAAGATTCTTCCGAATCTCTTAATGTACATTGTACAATTGAAAAACTTCACGAAAGTGTTCAAAGGTTTTAATTCTTGATTTACTTATCAACACGTTTTCGATACTACATTTAATTAACATTTAAAAATCTTTCTTTTATGTAAAGTAATAACCACCATTACAGTTTATATTATGGTCTAAAATATAGTCCATTCTATATATAAATTCAATAAAAATAATTTATGATTAATTTTAAATCAGATAATTCAATTTCGTTCCAATGTTTATTACTACCTTTTTAAAAAATATGCTTGATATATTTCATCACATTTTTTATAGTAAGGTTTTGATATTTAAAATAATGATTTCCTCCTACATTTTAAGCACTTCAACAGCATCAAGTTGATATTCTGGAATCACATGTTATGTGGTTAAATTGTATAAAAAATTTATTTGTCTACATGAAAGCCTAAACCTTAAACTATTTTTTGACATAGTTTCGACTGATGTTCCAAAGACTATGTCGTAATGGTCAAATTGTCCAATGTATCAATTTTGAGTCTATACCCTCTTCGAAGAAGGTTCCCACACAACGACAAGTAGCTATGACGCCATAGACATGTTTTCACGATCATTTGTCGTTTTTCGTTGGTTGCCAGTCTAGCATCACGCTCAAATGTGCAGGGAAACAAGTGGTA
>NW_025786692.1:0-15084 GCF_021130785.1 Homalodisca vitripennis
GCAACCCCCGCCAGCCAGAAGATCAACGTAACCACGGCAAGGTGAAAGACATAAGTAGAATACGAAGGTAGTATTGTTCTCCTCGGTTGGGAGGAGACCCACATCAACCTACATACCTTCTCACCACGCTGGCGAGTCGTTACAAAGTAATGGCCATCGGGGTGTTCGTACAATTCCGCAGTACGTGGGCCGCTTAGTGTGCACCATTGAACTTCTCGTAAAATGAGTCTGGTACGTGACATTGTCAAACATTTCATGGTGCTGGAGATTGAAGTAGACCATAAGCTTGTGAGCTTGCTTGAGTGACTGCATCAGAGAGCTGTCTCGGCCGAAAGACAACAACTTTTGTTTTGCCCTCTTTAAATGCACGGGAAGACACTCTCAACCGGTGGGCTCCGAGCTTTGATCACAGGAAAGTCGAGAAGACGCCAGCAATAGTGCTCGACTCTGGCACCCACGCATTTGCTCTTCGTCTCACGTAATCTCGACCTCATCCTCATTGTTTCCCCAGGGAGTGAGCGTGTTTACGTTCTCAGGAGAGAACCGCCTTTTCCATGAGGCATAACCTTAAAGAGGTACTTGATGTGACGCGACGAGTAGAAGCAAGACTCCAAGTTTATGTGCGCCTCGTATTTGAGCAGTAATGCGGAATTGTACGGAACGACCCAGCCATCATGCACATTGATCTGTCTCCTCCGTGATGTGATAAAGCCTTCGTTTGTGTAGTCTCGTTTGTATTGGACGAACCCCCTCTCGTCCACTTGGGTGGTTTGGCAGGCAGGCTTGGGTAGAACTTGTTGCAGTGCCCCTTTGCAGAGTCCCAGCACAGGAAGTCGGTGCGGTGGTCAGTACCACATGGACCATGAATCATGTGTTTCAGCACCAACTTCCTGAGTCTTCCAGCGGCTTCCTCCTCCGAAGGGATTCTGCGCGTATTACGGAGTCAATGTCACGTGCCTGTACCGGTCCATCGCCGTCAATTTTAAACACAATGTGGGCATGAGGAAGGCCCCTCATTTGCATTTCAATGACATAGACGAAGTAAACCGGACGGCTAAACATTGCTCCGCTGCGCAGATCTCGGAGGAGTTCGCCAAGTTTAATCTGGAAGATTCTGCAGGCTGTTGAGGGTCACTGCGCCCGCTGTTGTGAGGGCAGGCCTTCTTGTTTTCCTCCCAAGTAGCACTGAAGGTGAACGTCAGGAAAAAACGTAGTGAACCCAGACGAGACACAAGGCCCATTGCGTTCTCGTAATGTACCTTCATGTATCTGGGTCCACCGGTAAACGAACTTGGGAGGTAAACTTTTTCCAGCCTGCACCCCACCCTCACCCAAGACTGTTTCATCGCGGGTGATGTCGCCTAAAACCTGCCCACCACTTGCCTACCCCGTTGAGCTTCAAGGAGCTCGTCCAGTGGTCCTATCCTCAAGGAATTTTGAGCAGCAGAACGCGTTTGGGAGAAACAATAAATCTTAGACGCTCCTCCTCGTACCTCGCGAACATCTCGACCTGCCATGCTTGAGACAGCCTGCCGAAATGCGAGAAACGGGGATCGAGAGGAGGAGACATCTAGAGTAATTGTATTGTGAAAGTTTCCCCCCGTGGTTGTCTAAGCGCCCATATATGCCACCCTAAATTACCTTAGATAGAGCAACGGATATTGGAAAGGCTCCATTAAGGGCTAAAGAGGTCAACGGAAGACGGACGCCTATTCACTCTTCTTCCAGATGGTCAATTTTCTTGGATCAGTTATGGTGTCTTCATTGCTCAATACAGCGTGCACTTCAATGGGCCTGTTTTGCCTATCTCCAAGAACAGGGCCATGGGTAGATCTGCTGGTCACTTCAAATTCCAAATGAGCGTTGACTGAAGGCTCATCACTCAATCTACGGAAATCATTGATGAAAGGATTACAGGAAAGAAGATATGTATTAATTTCATCAATGACTTCTGAGTTCAATGATCTACCCATGGCAATGTTTTTGCGCTCCTCGCCATCATCTATGTACAGGCGGCACCGGTTCACAAACTGGACATCACCTCCCTTGGTCCTAAACTTTTGACCTGGAGCGTCCAGACTGTGAACCTGGTGGTACATCTTACCTTCGATCTTAAAGAAGGCGAGGCCTGAAGATGACGGTACCCCCCAGTCACCTCGAGAGCGCAGAAGCAAACAAGTCATTGTAGGCACGGCTCGTTCGATGAACAGACGGTTAGAATAGAAACTGGCGTCCAGAGGAGGTAAATTATGGACTTTTATAAGATCCCTCACCGCAACACACCATTTTCTTCCTATCCTTCTCTTCATCGAACAGCCTTGCATGACAAATGAGGACACTTTGAAATGTTTTCGTCCCATAAACTTATTTTTTTTAGTTTGTAAGAATTAATATAGACTAAATTATCTATTTTCCAATACGCCATTGGGCCATGTTCAACTACAACGTCGTGCTAGTATGTTGGAAATGTGCCTTAATTCTGTCAATTTTAGGATTTTTTATTCGAAATATTTGTACTTTTTGTAAATTTGTGTCAGGATGTTTTTCTGTATAACGCTGAACAGCACCCCTGTGAACTTCAGGATGCTGCTTCAGTGTAGCGCTGAACAGCATCTCGATGGACCTGAGGATGTTGCTCATGTAAACGCTGAACAGCATCTCGGTGGACCTGAGGGTGCTGCTCAGTGTAACGCTGGACAGCATCTCGGTTGACTTGAGGGTGCTGCTCAGTGTAACGATGAACAGCATCCCGTGTTGACTTGAGGATGCTGTTCAGTATATCTTTTCACTGCGTCCCTGTTGACTTGAGGATTGTTTGAGGAGTACTTTTTCTTTGAATTTTTTTATCTGCTCCTCCTTAGTGGTTGAAAGAGTTTTAGGGCGGCCACGTTTCACTGTTTTTAGGTCTACCCGGCCCCTTTTTAACTGGAGCACAGACGGACATGGTACTTATTTCTAATGGCGGTAAAGATTCGACAATGCTTAAACAAGTAGAATTAGGATCTTTGATTATTGGCTCAGGAGGAGAGGACACTGATAGCGTAGGGAACATATCCAGTCTACCCGTGCGCAGCATTTCAGCCAAATGGGGCGCATTGATGGTATATCATAGCGCAGTTTGGCTGGGTCCCGCCAAGGGCAAGTGAAGTAGCATTAGCAATGGCGAATACGCCGCAGTCAAAACCGTTTTCTTGCCTTTGGACGGGAATACATGCTGGAACGATGGATAGGTCCGGAACAGAAGGGAGAGCAGCTTAGTTTTGGTCTGCAGTGAGGTGGGCACTGTTCAGACTGTCGTACACATACAAATTACTGCCATCGTGGAAGACCACAATCCAATGACCGATAGAACTGGCGGTCGATCTTCCCCGAGAACAGAATTTGTATGTGAGGTGTAGCGACAGCCGAAACACCTTCCATTGCAGCAATGGCCGAACAGCTTACAGGATGATACTCATGTGTTTTCATCCAGTATGCTTCCGAACCTATCCATATGGTCAGTACTAAGATAGTCCCCACTCTCAACCTCTCTTACCATTCCCTCGAGGAATGCATTCATTTTAAACGTCAAATAAAAATGTTGCCTAATAGTACAGCGAAGAAGCAGAAATAGTCACTTGGACGTCAACAACAGTGCCCGCCTCTATCTACAATTTAGCTTATTTCAATAAATATTAAAAAGTTAAAAGGGAAGTTTACAAGCTTTAACTAAGTAAAAAAAATAATAAAAAAGATATAAGATAAAAAACAACGAGAACACAAAAGAAAAGTAAGAAAATTGGTCACAATATGGCGTAATAAGAAAGAAAAGAAAGCAAAGAAGTAGAATAGAAGTAGGTCACTTGGATGTTAAGAACGATGAACGTGAACTTTTATTTAAACGTAAAATACATATATTTTTTACTGAAACAGTCAATCCATTAAGGAAACAACAAAAAAATAAAGCCTAGTATAAAACCGAAAATATTCAGCCAAGTTAAGAGTACGGCCTATTCAACTAGTCAATGTAGACTGAGTAGGAACGTAAAGTTTAAGTTTGGATTTCATAGACATCTAGGGATATCAACTCCTACGTACCGTACAGAAGTCGCTAAGGCCATCAATTCTCTTCACTAGGATCCCTAATGTTGTCCCGACACAAAACTATCACTTCGGAAAGCAGCAACTGAATTTTGGCTGTTGACTTTTGGAAACGCGAATGAAGATGGGTGGAAAAATAGCAAAAAATGACAGTTTTTTGCAAATATCTCGTAAACGGTAAGAGATATCGAAAAAAATGACGAAATTTTTTTCCACCCCTGGACCGTCCCCCCCACCCCTCCTGAATTATTTTTTCCCCTATCTATCGACACCAAAAAAGTTAACCTAGGACTATCTTTACGTTAAACCCCCCCCCCTCCCCCACCCATCCTCGCAATGTCCCTATCTACTATAATCACAAAATTATTTATTTCTCTCGGGATTGGGTAAACATATTGAGAACACTTCAAACTGTTTATTGGTGTAGAATTTCACGATGCATCTTATGGTGTTTATTATTTATTTTCTAAAAGATTTGTTTTTTTTATTAGAAATTTTTGAAAATTTTCCAAAAATACGGTTTTTCAACTTCCTCTCGCGCCTCCTGTATATACACTTTAAGAGATAGAGCAAAATTTTAAATTGCAAACTTGTAGAGAGTTTCAAGGAGAATACTGTAAGTGGGCTCCGTTTTTCGATAGGATGCTTCGTATAAGTCACAATCGAGCGCCTACGAAAGGTCTACACGGGGAGAAAATGCGTCCGCCATTTTGATTTTTTTAAGGGGTTGAAAATGAAAAATTCTCACTTTTCGGGATTTTTCCTGGTGGTTACACGTGGAAAGCTATCTGTGTACCAAATTTCAAGTCTCTAACTCATCTGGAAGTAGGTTAGAATTAGTATACGTGAGTGAGTGAGTCAGTCAGTCAGTTACACATGCGGTTGTATATATATTAGACTCGCCTTCGGCTCGCTGGGGGCTACGCCCCCAGGCCCCCATGATGTACCTTGCAAATTCGGGGATGAGCGGTTAAATTTACGCTTGCGAATTCGGGGATAAGAGAGATTTGATTGTTAAAATTGGAACATGAGGTCATGCCAGGAAATTCCCTGGGGAGGTTTAATGTTACTGGGGTTAAGACATCATGGGGCTATCTGGTTTATACGAGGAACTTCCCAAGGGGGGTTAAGAGATTTGGTGATTGTTTAGAATTCGGGACATGAGGTCATGACATGAAATTCCCTGGGGGGGGTTTAATGTTACCAGGAGGGTTAACACATTCAGGGGGTTTAATTTACTCAGTTGGTTATCTGGTCATTCCAGGAAATTGCGGGGGGTTAATGTTACCGGGGTCAACGACACACCCCAGGCTCCCTTTCGGGGTTGGCCAAATTCGGGGATAAGCGGAATTCGGAATTAAATTGGACCTATTTTATTTGAATTTTTCAGTTTTAAAAATCAAAGTTTTGACTTAATAATGGCATTTCACGGTTAACCGTTAGAGATACAAGAAAAAGTGACTGGACCTTTCTTGTCGGAAATTTAATTTTGTCCCTTTCGATTTTATCCTCGGATTTGAGCTACGATCTCTCGTTTAGTCGGTACAACTTAACGCTTGGGATAAAAGTCTGCACTGGTCAGCTGTTGTGTAAACAGATTTAGTGTACTAACCTTTATCAGATTATTAAGTTGATCAGGGGGTTTAATTTAATCAGGAGTTCATCAACCAAGAAATTCCGGGAAAGGGGGTTTATGTTCTCGGGGGTTAAAGAACGCGTGGTACTTTTCTAGTAAATTTGTGTCTGGGCACGAGGAATTTTTATCAAAATAAAACGTTGATCAGGGGTTTTAATTAATTCGGAAATTATCATTCCACGCCAGAGTTTTGACAATGAACTAATATTTCATAAAATAAAAAAAAAACACTCTGTCCCTATCTACTATTGAAGCTTCACTAACGCTCAGCCAACTCCCGATGTGGAGGGAGTTTTAGTCACTCGTTAACGTAGTAATACAATGTCAATATGGAACCAGCATGAATCGCACTAATTATAGTTGCAAAATTTAAAACGCCTAAAAGTGACGACAAAGAATTAGCCATTTAGAGCATTTACCAGGCTTACGGAAAGATAAACGATAGAAAGCTGCTGGCATTCTTTGTAGATCCTATCAATAGCTACTTTACAAAAAGTTTTACATTTAAGCTAGGCCAACGGTTCGGCCACTATCGAGCACGAAACGTAAAGTTTTTAAGTGGAATTTTCAATATAATCACGTTTTAACGGCTAAATCATGGAAGATAGAGCAAAAGGTCAGTAGACCTTTTGTGTAGATCGCATTATTTTGTATTGAAATCAAATTTTTAATCTGGGCTAGAACTAAGATTTTGTCTGAAATAGAGCCCAGAAAACAAAATCTCACGTAAAACTCAAAAATCAAAACTTTAAAACGCATTATGCGGCCAAACCGTTGATGATAGGGCAAAATGTTACTGAACTTTTTTGTAGATCAACGTGATTTCCTAAATCCCGTTGAAAACTTTTTTTTGAGCTACGACCAACCGTCTAGCCGTTATCAAGCCCGGAATGTAAATTTGTAGGCGAAAATTTCCAAATATTTTCATTTAAATCGCGTTTTTCGGTCAAACTAATGGAGATATAGTAAAAGGTCACTGAACCTTTTTTGTAAGATCATATCATTTCCTAAATCTAACCCTTTGTTTTATTTTGACCTCCGACCAATTTTTTCGCCGCTAATCGACCCCAAAAACAAAGTTTTCACGTGAAAATAAATAACACAAATTTTGCACATAATCGCGTATTGCAGTCATACCGATGGAGATAGAGCAAAAAGATTACTAGACCTTTTCTGTAGATCACGTAATTTGCTAATTTAATGGGTCAATCAGATTTGGAGCTACGACCTACCGTTCGGCCGCTATCGGGCTCGAAACTTTATTTTAAGCGAAAAAATCTCTGGAATGTCAAACATTTCCGCGTTTTGTGGCTTAACCATGGAAGATAGAGCAAAAAGGTCACTTGACCTTTTTGTAGTTCACTTCATTCCTGACTAACGATTTTTCGTCAGAATCGAAGCTAGCTCCAACGGTTCACCTCCGCTATCAGGCTTACAAGAAATGCCTGCAGGGGTAAAGAAATGCGCGATTTTTTGAGGAATTTTTTTTGAGGGGTTTAAAAGTAAAAAAGTCCGGTTTTCAGACTTTTCCTCCGGGTCATATTACGAAAGGTACCTGCGTGCCAAATTTCAAGTTTTCCAGCACTTCTAGAACTATGTTAGAATTTGTATCTATATATCAGTGAGTCAGTCAAGTCAGTTTCACATGCGGCTGTATAATATATTAGACTCGCCTTCGGCTCGCTGGGGGCTACCGCCCCCAGGCCCCCATGATGTACGCTTGCAAATTCGGGGATGAGCGGGTAAATTTACGCCTGTAAATTCGGGGATAAGAGAGATTTGTTGATTGGTAATATTCGGACATGAGGCAATGCTAGGAAATTCCCTGAGGGGGGTTTTAAATGTTAACTGGGGTTAAGACATCAGGGGGTTATCTGGTCATACTAGGAACTTCCCAAGGGGGGTTAAGAGATTTGGTGAGTGGTAAAATTCGGACATGAGATCATGCCAGGAAATTTCCCTGGGGGGGGTTTAAAGTTACCAGGGGGGTTAACACATCAGGGCGTTTAATTTACTCAGGAGGTTATCTGAGGCCCCCTTTCGGGTATTAGCCAAATTCGGGGATAAGAAATGATTTGGTGATAGGTAAAATTCGGACATTATGTCATACCAGGAAATTCCCAGGGGGGAGGTTGTAACGTTACCGGGGGTTAAGGCATCAAGGGTGATCTGGTCATAACAGGAACTTCCCAAGGGGGGTGAAGAGATTTTGGTAAATTGGTAAAATTCGGACGTGAGGTCAATGCCAGGAAATTGCCTGGGGGGTATAAATGTTACCGGGGGAGTTAAACACATCAGGAGGTTTAATTTACTCAGGAGGTTATCTAGTCATACCATGAAGTCGCCGGAGGGGGGTAAATGTTACCGGGGATAATGACACACGTGTGCCAATTTTATAGGGTTGCTTCAGGAGTTAATATAGCCATGCCAGGAAATTCCCAGAGGGTAATGTTACCGGGGAAATGTTATGTCCGAGCTTAAGATTACTGGTTTGGGAGTGAAAAATTGACCAACTTTATCTACTTTTCCAGATTAATTCAAACTTTTTGACTTCAAAGGCATTTTGTGGCTTAACCGTTTAGAGATACGACAAAAAGTGACTGGAACTTTCTTGTCGAAAATTTAATTTTGTCTTTCGATTATGCCATCAGATTTAAGCTACGACCTATAATTTTTTGGCAGTACAGAGGTTAGGACAAAATACTTGCACTGCGGCAGTTTAAAAATATCAACGTAAAACTTAAAAAATCAATAATTAAAACGCGTTATGCGGCCAAAACCGTTGAGGATAGGGCAAAATGTTACTGAACATTTTTTGTAGATCACGCAATTTCATAAATCCTTTTATAAATTTGTTTTGAGCTACGACCAACAGTTTAGCCGCTATCGACCCCCGAAACGTAAATTTTTAGGCGATAATTTCCAAATACTTTCACTTAATCGCGTTTTGCGGCCAAACCAATGGAGATAGAGTAAAGAGTTACAGGCACATTTTTGTAGATCACCTCATCATTCCTAACTCCAACGTTTGTCTTATTTCGACCTCAGATCCAATGGTTTTCGCCGCCGCTATCGAGCCCGAAAACAAAAGTTTCACGTAAAAATTACAAAACAAATTTGCACATAATCACGTTTTTCGGCCGAACCACTGGAGATACAGCAAAAAGTTACTGGACCTTTTTCTGTAGATCGCGCTATTTTGCTAATTTGATGGGTCAATCAGAGTTTGAGCTACGACCTATAATTTTGGCAGTACAGAGGTTAGGACAAAATACTGCACTGGGCAGTTTAAAAATATCACGTAAAACTTAAAAAATCAATAATTAAAACGCGTTATGACGGCCAAACCGTTGAGGATAGGGCAAAATGTTACTGAACATTTTTTGTAGATCACGCAATTTCATAAATCCTTTTATAAATTTGTTTTTTGAGCTACGACCCAACAGTTTAGCCGCTATCGAGCCCGAAACGTAAATTTTTAGGCGATAATTTCCAAATACTTTCACTTAATCGCGTTTGTGCGGCCAAACCAATGGAGATAGAGTAAAGAGTTACAGGCACATTTTTGTAAGATCACCTCATTTCCTAACTCCAACGTTTGTCTTATTTCGACCTCAGGACCAATGGTTTCGCCGCTATCGAGCCCGAAAACAAAAGTTTCACGTAAAAATTACAAAACAATTGCACATAATCCACGTTTTTCGGCCGAACCACTGGAGATACAGCAAAAAGTTACTGGACCTTTTCTGTAGATCGCGCAATTTGCTAATTTGATGGGTCAATCAGATTTGAGCTACGACCCTACCGTTCGGCCACTATCAGGCTCGAAACTTTATTTTAAGCAAAAAAAATCTCTGGAATGTCCAAACATTCCCCGCGTTTTGTCGCTTAAACCACACGAGATAGGACAAAAAGTCACTGGACCTTTTTTGTAGGTCATCTTATTTCCTAAATAAAACGTTAGTCTTATTTTGACCTCCGACCAATGGTTTCGCCGCTATCGACCCCAAAAACAAAAGTTTCGCGTAAAAGTTTACAACAAAATTGTACATAATCACGTTTTTCGGCCAAACCAATCGAGATAGGGCAAAAGATTACTGGACCTTTTCTGTAGATCGCGCAATTTGCTAATTTGATGGGTCAATCATATTTGGAGCTACGACCAACGGTTCGGCCGCTATCGGGCTTGAAACATTATTTTTATCGAAAAAAATCTCTGGATATTTCAAATGTTCGAGCGTTTTTGGTCGCTTAAACCATGGAAGATAGAGCAAAAAGTCATTAGACCTTTTTTGTAGTTCACTTCATTTCCTGACCATGAATTTTCCGTCAGATCCGAGCTAGCTCCAACGGTTCGCCCGCTATCGGGCTTACAAAAAATGCCTGCAGGGGTGAAGAATGCGCGATTTTTTGGGAATTTTTTTTGAGGGGTTGAAAATGAAAAATTCTCACTTTTCGGGATTTTCCTGGTGGTTACACGTGGAAAGCTATCTGTGTACCAAATTTCAAGTCTCTAACTCATCTGGAAGTAGGTTAGAATTAGTATAACGTGAGTCAGTCAGTCAGTCAGTTACACATGCGGTTGTATATATCGTCGCTTAAGAAACAGGACCGCCTAAGTGACATTTTTTTGATGAAATTGAGTTATTGGTATCAATGGACGCATGAATTTCTCTGCGGACCGTTTGGCTCTGTTAGTTCAACAAAAACTCTAAACAGATAGCGCCACAATCGCATTTGAAACAGCCCCGCCTATCTGCAACCTCAGTGGCAGTACCGCCTATATAGCGAGGCAAGCCATCAGTCAGTAGATACCGGCTCGCATTTCGTCGCTGTTCTATTGGGATTGTGTCTACATTGTGCAAACCTTTGCGCCATTAAGGTAAGAATAAAACTATGTTTTACTCACGGAAAAGCTCTTTGCTTTGTGATCTTGTTTATAGTGAATTAAACACTACATTTATCTAAAACAGTTTATAGCTTAACCTTACTTTACACAACTCAAGATATGCGGTTCTGCTTTTCGTGAGTTTTAGCAGATAGGCGGTTTTGAACCTAACAGTAGATACCTTACACAAGTTGTTTTTAGTTTCAAGTCTTAATAATAAAATTGTTTTATCATTCCGCTTCTGAAATAGCATCTTCATTAATAAAATAAATAATATTTTATTGTCATAAATTACATGTTTGCATCGACAAAATCACAAATGAACTTCAACTTAAAGCTTAAGTCAAAAATACATACTTTTAATTACCAGGGATGTATACCATAGCAATGACTACGTTATGATATATTGTTATCTTTAATGTCCTCCTCTGAATGCAGATATTATGAAAGATTTAAAAATTGAATTACGCTGATAAATTTTATTTTTTTAGAGTACAGTGATGGATAGTTCAAGCAATTCTGAGGATGAGGGAGGTTTATTCACATCGTCAGAGATCTTAAAAGAAATGGGATTTAGTACATCCACAATTGAAAGAGGTACTAAGAGGTCACATCCAAAGTTCTTTTGGCAATGAAAACCACAATTTAAAAGAAGATTAAAATGACAAGTAAGTAGTATGTTTTAACTAAGTTACGGTATTTGTTATGTTGTTAATAATGTTTTAAATATTTAAAAAGCAATCATAAGTTTTTGAAAAACGGACAACTATTGTGTACTTCTATTGACAACAATCTATTTATTTATTAGTACGATTTGAAAGTGTGAAGCTCTTAGTACCGTACTGTATAGAAAAATTCAGAGTTTTGCCCAGCATCATTGATGTATCATTTCAGTTGTCTTGTTTTTAGCCAAAAATTCCTCTTTATTATTGTATGGTAGTGCAATTATTTTCCTCATGGTTTCCAAGGGACACCACCACGTTTTTTGTTTTAAGCTGGCCGGAGGTACTATAACAAGTGAAAGCTATTTTAGATTTTATCATTTGTAACAATGATAATTATACAATGATTACTGCATAATTTGTAATGTATTATGTATTTTGTGTGCTGAAAAGAAGAGAATAAATGTAATTTCTTTCTTTCTCTCTCTTTCTTTGTTTGCCCAATACACTTACAATGGTATACAACTTTGGTAAACAGAAAATAATCAATTCTTTTGAGCTTGGATTGCTCCTAACTAGTTTGAATTTATTACAGGTGCTGAAGAGGACATTGTAACAGATTCTCTCTGCTACCTAAGCACTATTGAAATGGAATTGCAGGGATGTGTCTACCACTTTGAATATAAGTGATATTGTTGATACAGCTGTCTCATCGTGTAGCACGACACAACATCAGCTCCCTGATATTAGAAATAACTATTTTGACGTTTCAGAAAGACACTTCAATTGCAGATAGTGACTCAAGTTTTGATGACCCTAACGATCTTGATTATATTTCATCAATTAACACCAGCTTGAATTGTTCAATCTTCACCTTTACGTGACCAGCAGCAGATATTAGATGTGGAAGTAAATCACCAGCTACTAGAAGTGGAAGTAAACCAGCAGACCACCAGAAGTGGAAATAATCCAGCAGCCATCAGAAGTGGAAGTAATCCAGCAGCCACCAGAAGTGGAAGTAAACCAACAAGGTCCGGAACCTCCTGAAGAACAGCCCGTTGTAAGAAACAGAGTGAGAAGTAAAATTCCTGGATAAGACTAAATGGAAAAGAAATGCTGAAAAGGAAAAAAGAATGAAAGGGCAAGCATATTTAGGGTTTAGAAAAACAGCCGAAGGAAAACCCTACCATGACACAGAGAGAGAAGGAAGAAGGATGGGACCTCCGTGTACTTCAAGATTTTGTGAACGGTCCAAAGTTAGGTTTTGTAACAGCATTATACAACAAGAGAGACAGGAAATCTTTCCAAACTATTGAAATAATATGAACTGGGATCTAAGAAAAGTTTTCATAGTAAACAATGTCTTAAAAACACCAGTTAAAACGGAGGGTAGCTGAAGGTGATGAATCAAGAAGAAACGATAACCCCTGACTTACTATTTGACTGTAAATGGCAAAAAAGATGAAAGTCTGGCCAGAACATGTTTCTACAAACCTTAGGAATTAAGAAATGGACTGTACGATACTGGTTAGACACGCCTGGACAGTCTACAGGTACTGCCTCTTCATTTGAGACATCTCATGATAATATTGGAGAAAGAAGGGTAAATCCGATTCAGATTGAGTTTTAAAACAAGTTTTTTGACAGTTTGCCCAAACCTTCCGCCCATTATTGTAGATCCACTTCTACATATTTTTATCTAGAAACAACGATTGTGTCCAAGACTCAGCTCTATGATCTATATAAGAACCAATGTCAGACCAGTACGCTGTTCCACTTAGTAGGTTTACATTTCATAAGAGTTTTTCAAACAGAAGAACCCTAGCTATACATGCACCGAAAAAGGATAAATGCGATCTTTGTTCTGCCTTTGAGATAAAAAATGGAACCGTTACTGAGGAGGAGTATAACAAACATATAATTGAAAAAAAAACAAGCTAGAGAGCAAAAACTAATTGACAAAGCGAATGCCATTCAAGGATTGCATTACGCTTTCACATCAGGATGTTGAAGCAGTAAAATTAGCGCCTTGCTTGAATGCCAGTTCCATGTACTTCAAAACTAAGTTACAGTACACAATTTCACTATGTACAATTTGGGGAACAAAGATGTCAAGTGTTACTGGTTTGACGAAACAGCATCTTCACTTGAAGCGTCAACTTATGCATCCTGCATTATTGATAATTTAAAAACTATGCTTGCAGAAGAACAAAAAACCTATTGTTTTATGGCTGTGGAGCCCAAAATAAAAATGCCATACTGTCAAATGACTTGCTATATCTATCGATGGATCCAACGTAGTAATCGAACAAGGGTCATACTCAGAATGGAGTGTGACTCAGTACAATCACAGCAAAATTGAATCCCTGCTACAACCTAGCTACAACAAACATGGAAGAAAAGAAATGTATCTGCCGAGCACGTATCACAGCCTGACCTTAGAAGCCAGGAAAGCATCTATTCCTTACAGGTCTGTGTTTTTGACACACCAGTTTTTTAAAGATTTTTCAAAGCCCAGCACCATGTTTTACGATTCAATAAGACCCGGTAGAAATGTATCAGACCCAAAGGTTAACGATGTAAAAGCATTACAGTACCAGCCGGATGGAAAATCCTCTACAAACTTAATTTCAATGATGAATTCAAGGAACTGCCCCAAAGTCGGAAACAAATGTTGAAAAAATGTTGAGCCAATAACCTGACTGTTCCCCGCCACTAAACCAAAACAAACAGAGACTCCCCATTACTGAAATCAAAGTGGGTAAACACCCTTACAGGAACTGATAGCGCGAATTTTTATTCCTAAGAGTATTGTCATGAATTTTATGACAGTCTGCCTGTACAAAAAACAAGTTAAAACCATTTTATTGAATTGGGATTTTATTAACCGATTCCTAACTAATCATAATTTTAAGTTTTATTATACTATTGTATGTATTATTTTAACCGTAGCTATATTAAAATTTAATTACAACTTATTTCCATAATGTAATGAATGATAATAACCATTTTACAAGTAACTTATATTTGAAATGTAATTGCTTACTTTAAACAAAATAAGAATACAACAAAAATAAAGTAATTTTTATCTCTTTTGCACTTTAATTGAATGTTTAGTTGTCCTTAATTTCCCCATCATTGATTTTCGAGCATGTAGGATTATGAAATAAGTGGTTTTTATACTTAAATATACCTATATTACTAATAAGAGAACAAAAAATTTTGAATGAAAAACAAACTTTTATTTTACAGCTCTAAAGCCAGTTAAACAAAACCCGTTAATACCGCCTAAGTACCTAACGAAAATAATAATAAGCGTGCAGTACCCGCCTAAGTGCATACATAAAACATGAATGGTAAATACTAATGTAAATTCACCTAATACCGTTCACAGAGACTTAAAAACTGTAAAAACAGGTAAATAATTAAATCATCCCACGATTTGACATTATCTGTGGTAAAGAGAAAGTTTTTTGTCCCTCCTGAAAAGTTTACCAAATGTCTTTTTTTTTTTTTTTCTTAGGAGGCCGGATCCTGTTTCTTAAGCGAAACGATATATATTAGATATATATATATATATATAAGATATATATATATATATATATATATATAACCCTCATAACTTTATAAACTTGACAATTCATGAAAACTCCATAAACATCATATTAAAAACGTTAATAACTCAATCACGCCCATGTATATTATTTTCTGAACCATTTTACAAATACACTACTCAGGCTTTGCATTCACTGAGACGAGATTAAAAACAGGGGTAACGCAAGAAATAATTACAAGAAACTAGTCCATGCGTAAAGTTT